>NW_022329843.1:0-38393 GCF_002776525.5 Piliocolobus tephrosceles | reverse complement strand
GGTTTCTATACTTCACTCAAAGTGGTAGGACAATACTAGTAAACTACAGTAAGTTATGTATGCACTGTAATACCTCAAGCAACCACTAAGAAAATATAGAATGTGATATAGTCTAAAACACAATAAATAAATCAAGACAGTATCCTAAAATAATGTTCAAATAATCCATAGGAAGGTAAGAAAACAAAAAAAAAAGGGAAATAAGAGACAGAAGAAACAAATAATAAAGTGGCAGATTTAAACATTGACATATCAATAATTACCCTAAATGTAAATGGTTTAAATACCACAATTAAAAGACAAAGATTGGTAGAATGAATTTTTTTAAGTCTAAAAATATGCTATCTGCAAGAAATCCATTTCAGATATAATGACATAGGCAAGTTGAAAGCTAAAAGATTAAAAAAGCCACGTGAATGCTAATCAAAAAGAAAAAGTAGAAGTGGGTATATTTATATCAGCTAGAGTAGATGTCAGAAAAAAGAACATCACTAAAGATAGCAAAATATATTATAATTATAAAAGGATCAATCCACAAAGAAGACATAACGATCCTAAATGTGTACACACCAAACAAAGCCTCAAATATGTAAAACAAAAACTGATAATCACAAGATGTAGCAGTCTAGGGCCAATCAGAAGAAAGAAATCATGCAATAGGTTAAACAGACAAAGTTTAATACAAAGTATTACTATGATAAAATAATCACTATAAGAAACAGGGAAACTCCATATGGTACCCTCAGGCTGAGAGAGAGCACCTAAAAAGAGGAAAATGTTGGAAGAGGCACAGATCTCACTAGAGAAGGTATGGTTCAGCCCATCAAACAGCAAAGAAGTTAGCTGATTTGGCCAGACCAGAGTTGGTCTGGAGTCTCTGGGATAAAAATAAACCATCCTTACAAATGCAGGTGGGGAAGCAAACCATCAGCAACTGGCAGCATGAGTGTATAGCAGGATGACAGGCATCAATGCAGACAGGAGGCCTTTAGAGCACACAGGCCACCTGGGAGCTTGCAAAGATGTAAGCTCATAGAAAGTTTAGCCTCAGCCTGATTCCATGGGGAGCTTTGGAATATAAATGGCATCACAGAGTTGTCCCACTCTCTTAGTTAGTCATTGATTGCAGGGTATTCCCAAAGAGAAAGCATAACCTCAGGTATTTCCAGAGAAGGTAATTCCCATAATCAATGAAAATTCATAGGAGAAATGTTCAACTGGGAACTGATATTAATCAACATTCTCAGAACCAGTCGATGGGTATGCAAGCCTAGTAAATGGATCTTGGGTATCAACAGCAATTGCTACAGCAGCTGACTAAAGAAGCTAGGGAAAAAAACACATTAAAGAAAAAAGAATCAATTGTTTAAAAAAAGGAATCAGAAAACAGAAAAAGTAGTAACTAATAAATCCAAAAGCTGGCTCTTTGAAAGCAACAACCACAAGAGGTTGCTGTTGAATATTGTTCTGGTGGTATTAGCCAATGCAATTAGACGAGAGAAAAAAATTAGAGAAATCAAAATTGGAAAGGAACAAGTAACACCATCACTATTTGCAGATGCATGTAGCAGGTTGATTTACCGATAACACCTGTGTTTCACCTCTCCTTGACTCTTGCCCTTTGACACTCCAGCTCTCATTTAAGAGGCAGGGCCTATTTTCCTACCCCTTAAATCTGGACCTAGCCAATGGGACATTCTTTGGCCATTAAAATATTGGTAGACTTGAGAGAAGCAAACACTTGAGTCAGTGCTTATGCATTTCCCTACCTGGTTTGTTCCACGTGAATGCTAATGAAAAAGAAGTATCATATCCTGTGATACTCATAGGAATATCCCTGAATGAAGCTAAAAATATGCTCAGACTACCATGCTTGGGGGTGATATAAAGTAAGAGATATATGAGAACAGCTCACTTGTCTTGGCCATGGCCATCCTAAACCAACCTACTTCTAGGCAACCTTCAAATATGTGAGAGTCCAGCCAAGGTCAGAGAAGCCGTATGTCCAATTCATGGCTCACTGAAATACATGAATGAGTTCAGTTAAGACCAGAAGGTCATCCCAGTCATGCACAGATATGTGAACAATAATAAACAACTGTCATTTTGAGCCACTATATATTGCATTATAACTAGCTATAACATGATTATACACCTGGAAGCCCCTAAGACAATCAACTAACAACTACTGCAAAAATAAGAGTTAGCAGGATACACAATAAAAGAAATCAATAGCTTTTATACAGATACATTAAAAACCAGTTAGAAAATACATGAAGGAAAAGATCCCACTTGCAAAAGTAATAAAATTAAAATATATATTAGAATAAATTTTTAAATTTACAGAACTTAGATGAAAAAACTTTCATCTAAATATACCTAAAGAATACAAGAGAAGACTTGGAGAAATAGAAATATGTGCCATGCTTTTTAATAGAAGACAATATCGTAATGAAATCAATTCTCCTTATGTTAATTCATACATTAAACATAATCCAAATAACAATGCCAACAAGTGATTTTAAAATTCATAGATAAAAAGAAACAAACAAAAATAGTGAAGAAAACTCTAAACCCTAGAAAGTATGATCTTTTCAGAAAATAAAATGGGTGAAAAGATTGCCAAGCTGAATAAAGAGCCAAGATCCATCAGTATGCTGTCTTTAAGAGACCTATCTCATGTGCAAAGACACACATAGGCTCAAAATAAAGAGATAAAGAAAAATTTACCAAGCAAATGGAAAAAAAAAATCAGGGGTTGCAATCCTAGTTTCTGAAAAAAATAGACTTTCAACCAACAAAGATTATAAAAAACAAAGAAGGGCATTACATAATGGTAAAGTGTTCAATTCAACAAGAAGAGTCAACTGTCCTAAATATACATGCACCCAATACAGGAGCACCCAGATTCATAAAGCAAGTTCTTAGAGACCTACAAAGAGACTTAGACTCTCACACAATAATACTGGGAGACTTTACCACCCCACTGACAATATTAGACAAATCATCAAGAAAGAAAATTAACAAAGATATTTAGGACCTGAACTCAGGTTTGGATCAATTAAACTCATTCATGTATTTCAGTCAGCCATGAATTGGACAGACAGCTCCTCTGACCTTGGCTGGACTCTCACATATTTGAGGGTTGCCTAGAAGTTCTGTAGATATCTAGCAGATATCTACAGACCTCTCCACCCAAAAACAACAAAATATACATTCTTCTCATCACTACATGGCACTTACTCTAAAATTGATCACACAATTGGAAGTAAAATACTCCTCAGCAAATGCAAAGGAACTGAAATCATAACAAACAGTCTCTCAGACTACAGAGCAATCAAATTAGAACTCAAGATTAAGAAATTCACTTAAAACCACACAACTACAGGAAACTGAACAACCTGCTCCTGAATGAGTCTTGGGTAAATAATGAAATTAAGACAGAAATCAAGAAGTTCTTTGAAACTAATGAGAACAAAGAGATGATGTACCAGAATATCGGTGACGCAGCTAAAGCAGTGTTACGAGGGAACTTTATAGCACTACATGCCTACATCAAAAAGATAGAAAGATCTCAAGTTAACAACCTAACATCTCAACTAAAAGAACAAGACAACCAAGAGCAATAAACTCCCAAAGCTAGCAGAAGACAAGAAATAACCAAGATCAGAGCTGAAATGAAGGAGACAGAGATGTGAAAAACACTTCAAAAAAATCAATGAGCCCAGGAGTTGGTTTTTTGAACAAATTAATTCAATAGACCATTAGCTGGACTAATAAGGAAGAAAAGTTAGAAGAATCAAATAAACTCAATCAGAAATGATAAAGGGGATATCACTACTGACCCCACAAAAATACAACCATCAGAGAATGGCCATATTGCCCCAAATAGTGTACAGATTCAATGCTATTCACATTAAACTCCCATTGACATTCTTCACAGAATTAGAAAAAACTATTTTAAAATTCATATGGAACCAAAAAAGAGCCCAGATAGCCAAGACAATCCTAAGCAAAAAGAACAAAGATAGAGGCATCACACTATCTGACTTCAAACTATACTACAAGACTATAGTAACTAAAACAGCATGATACTCATATAAGAACAGACACATAGACCAATGGAACAGAATAAAGAACTCAAAAATAAGACTGCATCTCTACAAGCATCTGATCGTTGACAAACCTGACAAAAACAAGCAATGGGGAAAGGACTCCCTATTTAATACATTGTGCTGGGAGAGCTGGCGAGTTATAGGCAGAAAATTAAAACTAGACCCCTTCCTTACACCATATACAAAAATTAACTCAAAATGGATTAAAGACTTAAATGTAAAACCCACAATTATAAAAACCCTAGAAGAAAATCTAGGGAATACCACTCAGGACATAGGCATGGGCAAAGATTTTATAATGAAGACACCAAAAGTGACTGCAACAAAAGCAAAAATGGACAAATGGGATCTAATTAAACCAAAGAGCTCCCAGACAGCAAAAGAAACTATCATCAGAGTGAACAACCTACAGAATGGGAGAAAATTCTTGCAATCTATCTATCTGACAAAAGTCTAATATCCAGAGTCTATGAGTAACTTAAACAAATTTACAAGAAAAAAAAACAAATAACCCCATTAAAAGGTAGGCAAAGGACATGAACAGACACTTCTCAAAAGAAGACATACATGTGGCTAACAAACATGAAAAAAGGCTCAACATCACTGATCGTTAGAGAAATGCACATAAAAACCACAATAAGATACCATCTCACATCAATCAGAATGGAGATTATTAAAAAGTCAAAAAACAACAGATGCTGGTGAGGTTGCAGAGAACTAGGAATACTTTTACACTGTTGGTAAAAGTGTAAAGTTCAACCATTGTGGAAGAGAGTGTGGCGACTCCTCAAAGACCTAGATGCAGAAATACTAATTGACCCCGCAATCCCAATACTGGGTATATACCCAAAGGAATATAAAGATACATGCATGCAAATGTTCACTGCAGCACTGTTTACATTAGCAAAGACATGGAGTCCATCAATGATAGACTGGATAAAGAAAATGTGGTACATATACACCATGGAGTACTATGCAGCCATAAAAAGGAATGACATCACGTCCTTTGCAGGGACATGGACAAGTTGGAAGCCATTATCCTCAGCAAACGAATGCAGGAACAGAAAACCAAAACACTACATGTTCTCACTTATAAGTCGGAGCTGAATGATGAGAACATATGGCCACATGGTGAGGAACAACACACACTGGAGCCTCTCTTGGGGGGTTAGGGGAGGGAGAGCATCAGATAGAATAGCTAATAGATGCTGGGCTGAATACCTAGACGATGAGATGATCTGTACAGCACACCATCATGGCCCACGCTTACCTATGTAACAAATGTGCACATCCTGCACATGTACCCCTGAACTTAAAAAAAGCTGAAGAAAAAATTAAAGGGGCAAATTTGCCTTAAAAATATTTTTTTAAAAAGATGTGTGATAAGGCCTTAACTAACTCAAATTGTGCAAAACAGGCAGATAGACCGATAGAATAAAATGGAATATTGAGAAACAGAAGTAAGTATATATAGAAATTTAATATATATAAGACAAACCTGGTATATCAAATCATGGGAAAAACAAACATTATTGAAAAATCCAGCTGGGTGGCCAACTGGAAAGGAAAATTAAGTCAGATCCCCATTTCACACCATGTACCAGAATAAATTCCAAATAGATCAACAATTGACATGAAGAAAAATAAAACCACAAAGTATTAAAATAAAACCTGAAGAATTATTTCATAATTTTAATCCAAGAAATCTTTCTAAATATGGCATAATATTTAGAAGCCATAAAGAAAAGACTGATAAATGCGACTAATAACAAAAATTTATGCATGACAAAAAGACCGTAAGGATATCAAAAGACAAATGACAAACTGAGACAAAATATTGGTTACTGATGTCATTGCAAAGGCGCCAATCCTCCTAATTACTGAGCTCCTATTGTTCATTAAAAATAGACTGGATACCGGCCGGGCGCGGTGGCTCAAGCCTGTAATCCCAGCACTTTGGGAGGCCGAGACAGGCGGATCACGAGGTCAGGAGATCGAGACCATCCTGGCTAACACGGTGAAACCCGTCTCTACTGAAAAATACAAAAACTAGCAGGGCAAGGTGGCGCACGCCTGTAGTCCCAGCTACTCGGGAGGCTGAGGCAGGAGAATAGCATGAACCCGGGAGACGGAGCTTGCAGTGAGCTGAGATCCGGCCACTGCACTCCAGCCTGGGCGACAAAGCGAGACTCCGTCTAAAAAAAAAAAAAAAAAATAGACTGGATAAAGAAAATGTGGCACATATACACCATGGAATACTATGCAGCCATAAAAAAGGATGAGTTCATGTCCTTTGCAGGGACATGGGTGAAGCTGGAAACCATTATTCTCAGCAAACTATCACAAGAACAGAAAACCAAACACCTCATGTTCTCACTCATAAGTGGGAGTTGAACAATGAGAATACATGGACACAGGGAAGGGAACATCACACACTGGGGCCTGTCGGGGGTGGGGGGGGGCTAGAGGAGGGATGACATTAGGAGAAATACCTAATGTAGGTGACGGGTTGATGGGTGCAGCAAACCACCATGGTACGTGTATACCTATGTAACAACACTGCACGTTCTGCACATGTATCCCAGAACTTAAAGAATAATTTTAAAAAATAAAAATAAAATAAACAAACAACAACAACAAAAAAAAAAACGGACCAAGTGGACAATCGATTTGAACAGATGGTCCACACCACACAATAGGAAATACAAATGGCATTTAAACATATCTTTAAAACCCCTGCTCCCAGATGTATTAAAGGAAACACAAATTAAAATTACACTCATACCAATTTTTGCCTGTCAAATGAACAAAGTCCAGACAGTGTGATAACACACTATCAAGGTTGGCAAGGTTGTGGGGAACAGATGCCCTCATATGCTAGCCCAGGGGAGGGCTGAACAGGGGAAGGAGGGAGGGTGGGACGAAGGGAGGCAAAGTATAAATTGGTACAATCTCGACTTATAGCAATTAGATGATATCAATAAAAATTACAAATGAACCTACCTTTTGGGGTTTTGTTGTTTATTTGTTTTTGAGATGGTGTCTCACTCCGTTGCTCAGGCTATTCTCTAACTCCTAGGCTTAAGGAATACTCCTGCCTCAGCCCTCTGACTAACTAGAACTTCAAGTGCACACCACCATCCTGGCTCTGACCCTACTTTTTGATTCAGCAATTCTACTTCCAGAAATGTGGTTCTTTGAATGTCTTCACACATGTTAGGAGTATGCATAAGTATGGAACAATGTAAGCTATGGAGCATTACAGATATATATATGTGTGTGTGTGTGTGTATAAATATATATATATATATGCACACACACACACTCAGATGTGTTAAACTATAAATTCTTTAATCAAAAAGAAAAAATGTGAATCAAGAGAAACCTCAAACTACAAAAATTAAATAGCAGAGCCTATGGGGATGCCATGAAGTACATTATAGGTAAGATTCTGAAACACAGGTTATTAGCTATTTCTTTACATTTCCATTTCAGTAACTTTACTATAAAATCTTTGTTATTCATCTATTTTAGAATCCCAAACTCACATCTATTCTCACATTGTAAGGTTTCCTGCTCGTAATTATAAACATCTCCTAAGTGTCAAATCCTAGTAATGATTTTGTGCAATCCATACAGAAAAATAAGACACAATACATCAGTAGATGAGGGCCACTAATGCACAGATAATATATACATCGGCCAAAAGAGCTGAAGAAATGATCAAAACCTATAAAATAAACAGGCCTTGGCCCGGCACAGTGGCTCACACCTGTAATCCCAACACTTTGGGAGGCCAATGCAGGCAGATCAACTGAGGTCAGGAGTTTGAGACTAGCCTGTTCCAACGTGACAAAACCCCGTCTCTATTAAAAACAGAAAAAATGAGCCAAGCGTGGTGGCAGGCGCCTGTAATCCCAGCTACTCAGGAGGCTGAGACAGGAGAATCGCTTGAACCCGGGAGGTGGAGGTTGCAGTGAGCTGAGATTGTGCCATTGCACTCCAGCCTGGGTGACAGAGCAAGATTCCACCTCAGGAAAAAAAAAACAACAACAAAAAAACAGGACTTAAGAAAAGTGGGCTATTACTAAACAGCTCTCAACTATTAATACCCAACTTCCTTATATCAAATAAATTTCTCAACAGAGACGTGTTAATTACAGGTTTATTTTAATTAACATTTTAATTACAGGTTTATTCTCATTCCCACTCCCAAAATGCCCTACAAAGGATGAGAATAATGTTATGTGGGCAGAAATAGTGATTAACAATACACACATTGCTTGCATATGTGTATTTTTATTTTAATTTCTTTAAGGACACACTAAGAAACTGGTAGCTTTCACCTTTTGGGTACGCGGGATGGAGGTGGGAAAATTCAGTAGATGGGAAACAGTACTCTATCTTTTTATGCTGACTTTTGAACCAAGTTAAAATAACACCTATTCCAAATAAATGTTTAAATTTTATTTTAAATTGTATAGTTAAAAAGAACCACCAGATGGAGCACGTTCCTCATTTGAACTGCTGCCATAACAAATTCATAAAGAGATTAAAGCTGGATGAAAAACTATTCTGGAAACTCTCTAGCTGAAAGCTTGAACATTGGTTTATCATCATCATCATAATACCTAAATTGCTAACACTGTTCGAGCAAACAGGTGACAATCTGCCATGGAAAAATCAGGATTTTAGAAATACATCCTTATGCTCCAATCCCCTAAGCGATATGCATAGCTGTGTATTTGCTGTCTTCAAATATAAACCGCCACATTTAACAATCTTGGTAGTTTTCCTCAAATACTATCTGTATAACAATGGCGTATAAAATCATAAACAATGATTTTTTGACATGTTATCAGCTATAATTTCTCTTTTCTGTCTTCTTGGGTCTCTAAGATATGGAGATAAGGCAAATATTAGTGTTCCTAGATCTCAGGCTGCAGGCAGAGGCCCTGGGTTTATGGCATCAGTGCTGGGGGTGGGGGTCAGGCCTCACATGTGAGAGGCATCTGGGGACAGCTGTAGGAGACATGATGAGGTCTAGAGAGGGCCTAGCTCTGCCCAGCAGCTCCACCATCATGTGACTTCCCTATTGGCATTCTGTGTAGGATTCAGGTTGTAAAACAGTCCTGTGATTAAGAACAAGACTGCAAACCTCTGAGCTAAAGCAGGCCACAGAGCAAGAAGTGAAGCAAAAGATACGAGAGGAGAGAGAGGAGAGAGGAGAGAGGAGAGAGGAGAGAGGGGAGAGAGAAAGAGAGAGACCTCTCTAGGAAGCCTGGCAAGGTGGCAAAACAAATGCTGACCATACCAAGTGTTAACAAGCATGCTGAGCAACTAGACCTCTCACTGGCTGGAGTGGTCAGACTTTATACAAAAGTCTGACTCATAACAAACTGTCAGACTTTTCTAGAATTCCATTTTACATTCGGGAATTCGGGAATGTAAAATGGAATTCTAGAAAAGTCTGACAGTTTGTTACGAAGTTAAACATAGACTTTCCATGTGCAATCCCACTCCCAGTTACACACCCTAGGAGAAATTCTTTGTTTACAAAAGTTATTTTTAAAATCTGTACAGGAATGTTTACAGCAGCTTTTTTACAATCATCTAAAACTGGAAACAACCCAAATGCCACTGGCAAATGGATAAATAAACTGTGGCACATCCATGAAATGGAATACTGCTCGACAATTAAAAGGAATGAACCACTGACACACACAACTTGGATAGCTCACAATAACTTGGATAGGGCATTGTGTTGAGTGAAAAAAAAGCCAATCTCAAAACAGTTACATATGATGTAATTCCAACTGTATAAACTCTCAAAGTGACAAAATTATGGTAATGGAGAACATACCAGTGGCTGCCAAGGGTTAGGGCTGTGGAGATTCTGACTCTGAAGGAAAAACACAGGGCAGTTTCTTTGTGATGCTGTGTGCCCTGATCATGGTGTTGGTCACACAATACTACATAGTGGATAAAGTATCATAGAACTAGGCAGGGCAGCATGGTGGCTCACACCTGTAATCCCAGCACTTTGAGAGGCTGAGGCACGCGAATCACTTGAGCCCAGGAGTTCCAGACCAGCCTAGCAACACAGCTAGACCCCTTCTCTACAAAAAAAATTTTAAATGGCCCAGGTATGTCTGTAGTCCTAGCTACTTGGGAGGAGGAGGTGGGAGGATCGCTTGATCCCAGGATGTTGAAGCTGCAGTGAGCCAAGATCATGCCACTGCACTCCAGCCTGGGTGACAGAGATCCTATCTCAAAAAGAAAAAAAAAATTCATAGAATTACACACACACACACACACGTGCACGTGTGCAAGAGGATATACAAATGACCAGCAAGCACATGAGAAAGTTCTCAACATCTTAAGGCATCATAGGAATGCAAATTATAGCTACAATGAAACAATAATACGCACCTACTCAAACGGCTAAATTTTTTAAATAATGACAACACAAAATTTTGACAAAGACATGGAACAATTATAACTGTCACACTTTGTCATAAAAATGTAAAATGGTACAACCACTTTGGCAAAAGATCTCATAGATTTCATAAAATTAAACAGGTACCTATCCCATGACCTGACAATTACATTGCTAGGTATTTATCCAAGAGCAATAAAATTACATGCCCACACAAATTGTCACAGAAGAATGTTCTTAGCAGCTTTATTCATAATAGCTCCAAACTAGAAACAGCCCTGGTGTCCATCAATAGAATTGGTAAACTATGATCTATTCATAATGTTACTTAGCAATAAAAAGGAACATACTGCTGATACACAATAAATGACATATATTAACCTAGCAAACATTATACTGAGCTCTTGTGGCTCAGTTGCTCTGGAGGAAGCCAGTTGCCAAGACGTGAGGACACTCAAACAGC
The DNA here is from genome assembly GCF_002776525.5 of Piliocolobus tephrosceles. NCBI lineage: Eukaryota > Metazoa > Chordata > Mammalia > Primates > Cercopithecidae > Piliocolobus > Piliocolobus tephrosceles. The sequence continues at coordinate 27,376 of NW_022329843.1, read as the reverse complement.
CTTATAAATAGTCCACCTGGAGACTCCTTCCAATAGCCCTGTCAATGAGTGTATTAGTCCATTTTGCATTGCTACAGAGGAACACCTGAGACTGGGTAATTTATAAATAAAAGAGGTTTATTTGGCTCACGATTCTGCAGGCTGTACAAGCATGGCACCAGCATTTGCTGGGTTTCTCATGAAGCCTCAGTGGGCTTCTACTATGGTAGAAGTAGAAGGCAAAGGGGGAGCAGGTGTGTCTCATGCAAGAGAGCGGGTAAGAAAGAGAGGAGGAGGTGCCAGAGGTCTTTAAACAACCAGCTCTCAAGTGAACTAATAGAGTGAGAATTCACTCATCACCAGGAGGTCAGCACCAAGCCATTCATAAGGAATCTGCCCCCATAACCCAAACACCTCCCACTAGGTCCCACCTCCAACATCAGCATCACATTTCAACATGAGGTTTGGAAGGGACAAACATCCAAACTATATCAATGAGATATTGGAGAAGGGGCTCTTCCAGCCCCAGTCAAGCCAAGGCCAACATCCTAAATGCAACCTTATGGGAGACCCAGACCCAGCGCAACCCAATGAAGACACTCGGAAATTCCTGACCCACAGATGCTGTGTGAGACAATATATATTGGGGTTTAAGCGGCTACATTTTGGAGTAATTTGTTACATATCAGTAGATAGCTAATACACACAGTAGTGTCATGCACACACACAAAATTGATGGACATGACAAGTATCTTATTTTTAAAGCACTGTAGCAACATACAATGCAACAAGAACAAAGGCATGAGTGGTAAATGTACAGCCCAGTGAATTATCGCCAAGTCACCTCAACTGTGCAATCCGCACCCAAGCCAAGGAAAATCACATTCCAGAACCAGCATACAAGATCCCCCTCAATCACTACTTTCTCTCTCCTACACAGTGCTAGCTGCTATCCTGCCTTATAACTTCATAAATTATTTTTTACTTCTTTTATTTATTTATTTTGAGACAGGGTCTCATTATGTTGCCCAGGCTCATCTTGAACTCCAGGCCTCAAGCGATCCTCCTGCCTCCGCCTCCCAAGTAGTTGGGACTATAAGTACACTACCATGCCCATGTATTTTTTGTTTCTTTTGAATATTAAAGAAACAGGCCAGGCATGGTGGCTCACGCTGTAATCCCAGCACTCTGAGAGGCTGAGGCAGGTGGATCACCTGAGGTCATGAGTTCAAGACCAGCCTGGACAACATGGTGAAACCCTGTCTTTACTAAAAATACAAAATTAGCCAGGTGTGGTGGCACATGCCTGTAGTCCCAGCTAGGGAGACTTGCTTGAAACCAGAAGGCAGAGGCTGAAGTGAGCCAAGATTGTGCTGTTGCACTCCAACCTGGGCGAGACAGAGCAAGATTCCATCTAAAAAAAAAAAAAAAGAAAACAAAAGAAATGAAATGGGATTATCTACTATGTATTCTTTTGTGTCTGGCTTCTTTCACTTAGCATGGCTAATTAGAGTCATCTTTAGCATCTGTTGTAGTTGTGGTTCATTCATTTTCATCATTATACAGGATTGAATTGAATTAATATACCACCAAAATATATTGAGTGAACAAATTGTGTGATTCTGATAATAAGCACTAAAACAGACAAAACCAATAGTAAGGGAAAAATCCACACACAACAGTGGTTACCTCCAGGAGGGTGGGAGCAGGTGGCAAGGGTATAAGACAACTTTTTGGGGTGATAATAATGTTCTATGTATTTTGACAGGGGTTGGGTTACATAGGTGTATATATTTGGCAAAGCCCTAGGAACATACACTTAAGATTGTTGCATTTCATTGTATGAAGTTTTACAGCAAATTAAAAAGATCTGGCACATATTGAAGTCTTGCAAGTGGTATGCACACTGAGTTATTTAGGGGGAAGAGTATTTATGTTAGTAATTTTGAAATGCACCCAAAAATGGGATATGGCGAATAGAGAGATCAATAGATGGGCAAATATGTGATAAAGCAAGTATAGTAGCATGTTAATGGCAGAATCTAGGTAGTGGATAGAAACATGCTCAATGTCAAGGTCTTTCCATTTTTGTGCATGTTTAAATTTTTAAATATAAAGTGTTGGGGCCAGGCATGGTGGCTCACACTTGTAATCCCAGTACTTTGGGAGCCCAAGGCAGGTGGATTGTTTGAGCTGAGGAGTTCAAGACAAGCCTGGGCAACATGGCGAAGCCCCATCTCTACAAAAAATACAAAAATTAGCAGAGCACCTGTAGTCTCAGCTACTCAGGAGGTTGAGGTGGGAGGACCACTTGAGCCTGGAAGGTCGAGGCTGCAGTGAGCCATGATCGTGCCACTGCACTCTAGCCTGAGCAACAGAGCAAGACACTGTCTCAAAAAATACACACACACACACACACACACACACACATATATATACACACACACAAATATATGTATATTTGTTTATATATAATATGCATATGTTTGTTTATATGTTATATATATAATTTATATATATATATAGCAGTGGAAAAAAGTAGATGATCAGAAATGGAATCATGGTAGGGCCATTGTTTTCTTAAGTAAGAACTTTGTGCACCAAAGTTGGTTTCTAAATACTGTTGTCAAATAAAAGAAACTAGGGCTCCTTGGATAAATGGCTGATTCCAGGACAGGGAAAATATAAGATGAGCCTGAAACTCCCAATGGCCAAAGCTGGAACAATTTGAGCAACAAAGTGCTGTTGGATTGTAACCCAAAACACAAAATAAACCTATGTTAGTGTATACTGATATAAGTAAATGATTTCATAAATAAATACATGGGGGGAAAGAGATCGATCTCCTATAAGAAATAATTTGCATAGATACTCTCTCCTCCAGAACACGGAGCTTAACCAGCCCCACCTACCCACTCACCCACCTTGAACGTTGGACGGAGTGACTGGCTTCCAAAGAGGGAAAAAGTAATTGTACAGTGGAGAAACCTGACAAGCACTACAAACATCACCAGGGATAAGCCATGTTGATGGAATGTACTCACCAACACGATGTGACCAGAAAGGCATTTCCTCAGGATATTCTTCCCAACACCCATTATCCCAATCTAGTCATAAGGAAAACACAGACAAACCCAAATTGAGAGACATTCAACAAACACCTGGCCAGACTCTTCAAAAGAGCCGGGTCATGAAAAGCATGAAAGGCGGAGGAACTGTCACAGACCAGGGGACACTGAGATGTGACAGCAAAACACAGTGTGGTATCCTGGATGGGACCCTGGAGCAGAAATCGACCACCTGTGGGAAAACTAAAGAAACACAAACAAAGTCTAGAGTTTAATAGATGCTGCTTTGTTTTTTTGAGATGGAGTCTCCCTCTATAACTCAGGCTAGAGTGCAGTGGTGCGATCTTGGCTCACTGCAACCTCTACCTCCCTGGTTCAAACAATTCTCTTGCCTCAGCCTCCTGATTAGCTGGGATGACAGGTGCCTGCCATGACGCCTGGATAATTTTTTTGTATTTTTAGTAGAGACAGGGTTTTGGCATGTTGGCCAAGGTGCTCTTGAACTCCTGACCTCAGGTGATCCGCCAGCCTCAGCCTCCCAAAGTGCTGAGATTACAGGCGTAATCCACCCCGCCCGGCCTGTCAATGCTGCTGTCTTCATTTTGACAAATGTGCTATGGTTGTGTTAAGATGTGAATAACAGGGGAAAGTATTCGGCAAATCTCTGTACTATGCTTTGTAACTTTTCTACACATTGAAAATTATTGCAAAATAAAAAAGTTTATTTTAAAAAGAAGGAAAAACCAAGGCAACACAAACAACAAAATGACCTTTGTGCATTAAAAATGAAAACAAAAAACTGAAACATTTAAAAAAACAGTCTTTGTGCATGGTTTTCTCAAAATCTAAATCAAAAATCAGTTTTGATGTTTTGATCTAGTGGAAAACACATCTTCAGATACCAAATTTGAATGCCATCATGACCAGGGACACCCTTGGTGTCTACCCTTTGACCACGCATGGAATGATTCCAGTTAGCACAGACGTTCTGGAATGAAGCACCAACATGAACTTCAAATTCAAGCTGCTTTCACAGCATGCTCCCGCTTTAATAACCTGCCCCTTTTTCCTGGTCCCTTTTACCTGGTCCGTTTTGCAAGTTTGCTTCCAGAAACACCTCCAATTCAGCCCACGGTAATTCCCTACATCATTCTCTTCTTGTTGAAAATGGCAAGAGTCAAAAATGCCTTATGTCCAACACCAACGAGGTAAAGCCACGGCCAAGCACTCACACAAATGACAGGTGGGCATGAAGAACAAATCCCCAAAGACAGAGAGCAAAGAAACCACCTGCCTTCTAGTAAACACCACAGCTGCACCCGTAGCTCAACCTCCTACCACTGCAGCCTTCACCCTACCCCCGGGAGCCACCTGCACAGCCTGATGAATTGACGGTGAATGGAAACAGAAACTGTTGAATCATCTTGTGGTAACTGGCAAAGACTGCAAGCTCTGAACCAGCAAGGGAGACTGAGAAAATGCAAAGACAGGGCTTTCTAAGTACTGTGGTTTAATTTCAGTTGTGAAGTCACTCAGCCGGGGAAATGTACAGTTGCTAACTGGCAAAGTCTACAAAGGTAGCAGGGAAGAAAGACTCAGGAGATAGAAAAAGGGAGGAAGAGGAAGAAAAGATGCCCTGCACCAGAGGCAAAGCCTGATAGGCACTTCCAATCCACGCCTCTGCATCCTGTGCACTTCATGGAGTGCAGTGAGGAGAAGGGATGCTGCCTCTCCAGTCTTCCTTTCTCCCATCTTTCCTTGCTTCCTTGCCTCTTTACTTAAACTTTCATTAGGCACCTGCACCACGCTAAGTAGGAAGAATCCAAGATAGCTTGGCCCAATCCTCTCCTCAGAGAGCTCAGACTCTAGCACAGAAGACAGAGGAGCAGGAGCGTCCCAGCAAGGCACGGAGAGAAATTTTTCACATTATCACTAAGTCCCACGTGGCCAGGGCTTTGCCGCCTCCCGGGGGTGGATGGCATGGTTGTTTTCTGCAGCAGAAAGCCTTTAGTCCAGCAACTACCTGTACTCACCGTCAGGATGAGTTGCAGGGGTGGCAAAGAAGGCAGAGTGAGAACCATATCCCTCTGCACATGCCAAGAAGTGAGGCATCTGTGGGCAGAGAAAGGAGGCCCCCAAGAGGGGAGAATGGGGAGGAGGTGGTAAGGTAGAAAGGGCTGGAAGGGAGCAGACAAGAAGTGAAGGGAGAAACAGGGCCACATGAGCAGAGATGCAAACAGACACAATCTCCTAAGACAACCATACAAGCCATAAAAAAACATGAAAACATTCCTTCACTAGGTAAAGATATGTCGGTTTTGGCAGACACTGCTGGTGGCTCTTCCTCCCGTGCAAAGATTCTGAGGTCACTCCACTGCCCAGCCCCAGAGCAGGTCTGATTGGCTCAAGTCATCCAGGGTCCCAACCTCCAGGAAAGTGATCAGCTTAGAAATGAGATTTGTTGCTTGAAACGAGGACGGTTATTTTTATAGGGTGAATTTAGGAGACCCTGAGGCTGGAGTGGCACACGAGAGGCTAGCTGAAGAAACAAAAGTGGGTGTGCAGTCCCAGCTGTTAAATATACCAGAGGGGCACCCACTCCTGAGGCCAATGGATACAACCAGGCCTGACTCCCTCCTGGGGCTGTGCTCTGCCCATGGGATGGCTGAGTCTGCTGGCTTGCAGGCTCCTTGTTTCTGGCTGTTGTTTACATGTGATGCAGTTGGTCACCCAAAGGATGTGTCTAGTTGTGAGAAACAAACTCACCCGTCCACACCCAAAAATGGACTCAGAGACCCGGAGAACAGCCAAAGTGAGACTTTTAATGACAGTCTTGCAAGATCAGGTGTCTGATGGGCAGGCACACCCAGCACAGTTTCAACAAGCAATTTATCCCCCAGTGTGCAGGTCCCTCTCCCAGTTCCTTATAGGTTGAGTACTATGGGGTCACAATCTTCCTGGACGTCACCTATTGATTGTTGGGTAGGGGCTTTAGATGTTTTTTTTAGGGTTGTCTTGCTGCATTTTATTGCAGCCCACAGTGCATTGCAATCCTAGTTAGCTCAGGGCTCTTCAAGTATATTTGACTTATGATCTAAGTAGCTGAGTAGACTGATAAGAACAGACAAAGTGAGCTATTTTGGAGACTAATAAGCTTTCATCTTAGACTAAACTTTTTTGGTTAGGGTGAAGGTAACTAAGGGGCAGAGGGAGAAGAGGGGGAAAGGAGGAGGCTTTCCGCTATTTAAGCAGGCATCCGCTATTTAAGTAGGGGCCTAGTATATCCTGTTTCTTCTGCAGTTTGCTGACCTAAGTCAATGTAAGGCACTTCGTCTTGGAAATGGACCACTGTATATATTATTTCCTTCATGGTGGAGTGTGACGTGCACAAATTCTGCAGGAGTCTACAGTGCAAATTCATCATCTTCAACAACAAATCCATTCGACATACATGTGGAGGAAGCACCCTTTTGGAGGCAGGCAACATGCCCAGGAGCCGGGTCCCATGCTGGAATTGGGAGCCATTCATGCACTTACTTTTCCATTTACAAGTAAATGGGAAGTAGGAAGGCAGACATGGTGATTCCCTCAAGGGCCAACTACAATCTGAATTGTAGTTGGATCTCAGAGTCTGAGACCACTGAGGGAAGGTTGAGTCAAGTATTCTCCCATGGCTATCAGGAGAGGTAGAGAACAGCCAGGGATCTGGAAGTCTCAGTGATGTCTGCAGCATTCACAATAAGCCCATGGACAGTGTTGAAAAAAAAACAGAGGTTGCATATGTTACATAAAGGCATTGTTGTGAAGAGAAAGACGGTAATCGGAGTCCCCTGCTCAGCTCTGCAGTCAACATCTGTCTACAGTTGTTCACTGGCAAAGCTTTATTTATAGAGTGAGAACAAAGTATAAATATCGCCAGCCTTGACGTTGTAAGGTAGAGGATACGGTGAAGTGACTTAAAGAGAAGAGGTACTGTCAACACTCAGTGCAACAGGGTACAGAAAGATAAAAATGATACACACTAATAGGAGGTGACAGTAGACTCTCCAGTCCCTTGCAGGAAAAGAAAGGGGCAGAGGTGGCTGCTTTCCCTATGGTGCAGATCAAAGTTCTGCAGTCTCAAGACACAGTAAGAATGGCTTTAGCTAGAAAACCGGCCCAGGATTCCTCAGAATTGCAGCCACTTCCAGAAGCAGTGAGGAATGGGTATTGATGAGCCACAATCTCTTTAGTCAGACATTGGTTCCTTGCGTGGGAAATATTTTCATTTGGAATCAGTCAGCAAGTCTCTACCCAGAAAAACAAAAATATTGCTGATCTTCGGATCAAAGTCACAGAAAAGGAAGGCGGTAGAACCCCCCTAACTTCCCATTTAAGGCAGAAATGCCTGACCTGTGGCTTCCCAGGCTCTCTTCTGTGACATTACTTTGATCACTAGAATGGTCCAGAGATTAAGGAAAAGCATCTGCTGTCCCTTCCCCGAGCTACATCACCCATTTTCCCTTGCAGACACCCACTCCCTCTCCCGAAACCACCTGATGCCGGTTGGTGACGCCACCCCTTCTGGTGTGGGTAGACACTGACTAGACTGGGCCAATCCTCGCTCTTGGCCCCAGTGACCACTGCAAGGAAGAGCCATGGCCAGCTGGGTCAGTTAGACTGAAAACCAAAAAGGGTCCCTCTCTTCCCCCTGACTGCTAGCTGTTGCACATGTGCCATAGTTCTGAAGGCCACGAGGTGGACAGGGCCTGTCTGGACAGGAAGAGAGCGGGGGGAGGGGGGGGGATTCCTGAAAGTGCTACCCAAGCACCTAGATTCCAGCCTCCGCACCTGAGGCCAATGTGAGCTGCATTTCTGACTCTGCAACTGAAACAGGAGCAACTACTTATGCTAATAATGGTGCTTACGGTTGCAAGCAACAGAAAATCAACACGCATTGACCTGAACGGTAAAGGGCAGTCGCTACCTCTGGGAACTGGCAAGGCAAACTTGGAGCGGGCTTCAGAGCAGGTTTGATTCTGAGGCTCATGTATGTCCTCAGAACTGAGTGTCTGTCTACTCTGCCTCCATGGGCCACTTCATCCTAGGAGTGGTCTCCCTCAAAGTGACAAAATGACTGCACCAAGGCTAGCTTCATACTCGAACTCCACCCTCTCCAAGATGAGAGGGTGTGCCCCTCTGACAGATCCCTCATGTAAGCAAGGAAGTGTCTTTTCCCGGCACATCAAAAAAACTCCTCCCCTCATATTTCATTGACTACAGTCAGGTCACATGACTGTTTCTAAACAAACTCCTGTGGCCAGAGGGTGGCTATGCCTGAGTGGCTTCCTCCAGGGTTTACAAGACAGTTCCTATGGCAAAGTGTGGGAGGGCTGCAAAGTGACTGGTCGACTGTGGGAGAAGGTTGTAGGTAATGTAGGGAGGGGGCATGAAGTAAGGACAAGTACTTACCTTGCTGATACTGTGCTTAATGAGGAAGCAAAAGAAATTATCACCACCTCACCATTTTCTTCACCTCAAATTCCTTTGAGAGGGGAATGTCTCAAATTAGATTAGTAGACATAATTTATAATGTCAAACCCTGCAGATCCCACCTCCTAACTCTGTCCTCTCTACATTTTTTCCAAAATAATTCCCTTTCTAAACTTTATCATAAACACCTTTAATAGTCAAGTAAATTATAAAACATAGAAAATCATGCCATCAACTATGTTCCATGGGCCCAGAGCCCCATGAGGGTAAAGTGGGACCACTGGGTCTCTTGGCCTTTTACAAGCAAAGGTTTTAGTTCATTTCACTTAATAGTGCTGTCTTGAACTCTTTCCCTCATTTTCTCTCTCTTCTCTCTCTCTTTCTCCACTGATGCCAGAGTTCTTTGGCTGCAGGTAGGGCACGACTAGGAGGCAGGGCCTAGGTGTGGGACATATGCTACAGGTGAAGGGTCAGTGCCTGGGGGGGCCCCAGAGGCAGCACCCCAACTGTACCCACTAGAAGGAGAGTCCCCTAAAAGGACTGAGCATTTTACCTCAAGAGGAAATCATAGGATAGAACAGAAGGTGCTGTCTGCTGCCCCCAGTCAGCCGGTGGGATTTCACTGGGAGAAGCAGAAGAGGAGAAATGTGTAGGCACATTCACAAGGACATAAATCATCCCTGTGGTGACGTGGCTGCTCCGGAAGGCACCACAAGGGAAGGCAGGTGAGGGGAGTTCTAAGGGCTAGGAAAAATTCTGAAAGCCTTGGGCGGAGACACAGAAATCATGGATGATCTCAAAGGAAGGGTGCAAAGTGCTTCAGGTGGTGCACTGGTCCTTCTGCCAGCCTCAGTCTTGGTCAACCAAGGATCCCGTGTCCCACCAGAGGCCTGGCAGCACCCACTGACCTCCGCCCAGCCTTTCTCCCTGAGTCTCTGAACTTGGGTTTGTTTTTTTCCAAAGCCTTGCACTCTTATTTCATAATGTTAGTTACTAGTAAAATTAGTAAATTTTTGGAAAATAAATCAGAACAGTCACTATGACTGTTTAAGGAAAGGAAACATATTCTAGAAAAAAATGTAGGGACTGGGGAGCCAAAAGGCTCAGCCCCACTGCCACCTTCCCATGTGGCCTGGGACAAAACAAACTGTATGAGACTTCACCTGTGTTTTTAAATATAGGAAATTATCTGCCTGATATATGCATACAACACAGCACTATTCAAACACAAAAAGAACTGAAGTACTGATATTACATAGTTGATAGGTATAGAAGTACACAGCTAGAATGAAACTCAAAAGCATGCTAAGCCACCAGATGCAAATGGTCACCTACTGTAACCTTTTATATGAAATGTCCAGAATAGGCAACTCCATGGAGACAGAAAGTAGATGGTGGTTGCCAGGGAAATAAGTGAAGGGTGAAAGGGAGTGATTCTTTAATAGGTACAGTGCGTTTTTCTGGGGTGATGAAAAAGTTTTGGAATGAGATAGAAGCAATGGTTCTACAATATTGAGAACACACTAAATGCCACTGAATTGTACACTTTAAAATGGTTAGTTGTGTGTGTGAATTTCACCTCTTCTAGTTTGAGGCAATCCCATTTATCTATTTTGATTGCCTATGTTTTTGGGATCATCTCCAAAAAATCTTTACCCAAAACAATGTCAAGAAGCTTTTTTCCTGTGTTTTCTTCTAGTAGATCTACAGTTTCAGGTCTTAAGTCTTTAATCCATTTTGAGTTATCTTTGTATGCACTCAAAAAATTTTATGATGCTCTTATTATTGAGAGTTCAGGAAAGCCCCAAGCCTTGGTGTGACAGAAAAGAAAACTAGAGAATTCCCCAAATTCACCCACCTTCTGTCCTTCACTTTTTACAGCCCATATTGTAGAAGTGGTTGCAGCACTCAGACAAGTGTGGTGAGGAAAGGCCCCAGGAGCTCTGCTACCCAATGGCATCAGGATCTAAGGTGTCAGGGACACCAAAACTTTCCTCCCATCCAGGAAAGCAAGTTATTAATATAACAATATATCACCCCAAAATTTCTTGCCAAGGAAAGCAGAACAAGAAGGAAAACTTTCTTTACACATAGTCAACAATATTTTTTCTAGTGTACAGTTATTCATTTAAGGTTGAGGAAAGTGATCTAAGAGGTTGACAATGCCCCTTAATAAAGTCACATGACAGAGTACAAAGCAGCACTCTAATAATTGTCTTGATGCTGGACCTGGGAGGAGATGGTCTCCAAACACTTAAAAAGCCTTTACAAAATCACCCATATCGAAAACATGCTTTGTTCTCCTATGACTTGTGTTTAAATCCACATACTGTCATGATTTTAGCTGGTGGATGCGTGTAAGACAAGACAGCGACAGCTGTCCCCATCCCTGGGACCCTCTCCCCAGCTGGGACCTTCTTTCTCACCCTGCTGTTTCCATCCGGGACTGAAAGCCGTGCTAAATGTCTCCCTATTTTAACACAGTCAGGGGGCACAGAGTCTGACAAGGACTGGAAAAAGTCTATCCCTTGCAGGTTTGTGAGACTCGCAAGAAAACATGCAATCACCTCTCCGCCTCTCTCCTCTCTCGCGGCTGGTGGCAGACACTTGCAAAACAATCAGCCAACCCCCTGCCCCCACTCCCTCGCCATTCTTCAGTTTATATTTTCTCTGAGTGCTTGCGTGCAATAGCACGGAAGGAAACCACAGATAAGAGATCTTAAACTAAATTCCTTAGAAGCCCTCCCAGCCCTGAGGGTTTTGACTTCCTACCTCTTCATTGCTGCCCATCTACTCAGCACAGGCTTTCTGAGATGCTACTCAATGACAACCACTGTGCTGGGCTTGGGGATCCAGCATTTCTCAAGAAATGACTTTCCAGCTGGGGTCAGAGGTAGGGAGTTTCTATTTAAATGTATAAAACTCTGTTTTATACACACACAAACACGTGGGTGTACGTGTAACTTCTTGCTCTTACTCTGTCACACTCACTGCATGTTACAAGCTGACTCGTGTCCCCCACACTGCCCTAAAAATTCAGATGTTGACTGGTGTCCTTATAAAAAGGGAGAATTTGAAGACAGACAGGTACAGAGGGAAGACCATGTGAAGACAGGAAAAAAGACAGCCACCAACAAGCCAAGGAGAGAAGCCTGCAGCAGATTCTCCCTTGCAGTCCTCAGAAGCAACCAACCCTGCTGACACCCACTGACACCTTGATCTTGGATTCCCAGCCTCTAGAATTCTGAGACAATACACTTCTGTTATTTAAGTCACCTAGCCTGGGTACATTATTATGGCAGCCCTATTAAGCTAACACCATAATACTCCATATAAACACACTGGAAATCACTGCTTTAGGAATCAGAAGCCCAGAGGTCCTATTCTTGGCTTTGCCACTCCACATCCCAGGAATGTCTGGGATATTTACATATTTTAATGGAGAAGAGAATGACACCTGAGTAAGTCACTTCTCTTCCTTGAGCCTTTCTTTCCTCCTTCAAAAAAAGGCAAGGTTCCCTCCAACATGAACAGCTTGTATTTCTATGGCTCCTAGACAGGACCAAGGACAACTGTCCACGTCAGCCACAACCTAACAGTGTTCTCACTGTGAAAAATCCCCACGTTCCAACATTCAAACACGCTGACATCCCAGTGTCCCACAGGACCTGGCCACATTAGACTGTAGCTTCCACAGGACAGGGCCAGTGGATTCCCCATTATCAGGTCCCTAAATGATGGCTGACAGAGGTCCTGTCCCAGGCTGTATCATGGAGCATCCTTAGCCCTCTCAACTGCCTATCTGGAGGTCTGGACTCTACATCCAATAAATGTTCATAAAACTTAACATTCAAGTTTACAAATACAAAAGACATATTTTAAACATTAAAAACCTATGATTTGCCAAAATATTTTTGTGCTCCTTTGGAGACCTGAAATTCTGGGACTGGTAGAAAATAGGATGTCTGGGATATTTATGTATGTTAATGGAGAGATGAGAATGCCAAAGGTGACTGTGGGGCTGCAGGCTGCCAGTGTCATAGGTCAGTCACAGTTCATGTGCTGCAGAAGCTCCTGGAAGCCAGGGCCCACCTCACCACTCACCAGCCCATCTCCAGGACCTGATACAGTATCTCGAATGATGAACAGATGAACACTGGTATTTAGATTAGGCTCTGCACACCCACAATTAAACTGGATTTGAAATTGCCTCATATAGTCTTGGGAGCAATAAAACTGGAGCCTTTGGAAGATAATCTGGCAATATTGGTCAGTGTTTTCCATGCAGATACCTCTGTCCCATCGGTGTCACCTCTAGAACCTAATCCAGAGAAATCTCTTCTTATGAATACGAGGGTGTTCCCTGCAACACTGATAAAGATAACACAAACTGAACACAACCTGAGTGTCCTTTGATGGGGCATGGCATAATTAAATTTGGTACAATTGTAACTGATGCAGCTTTTAAAAGAATGAGACAATCCTATCTACACTAACACATAAATATAGGTCTACAAATTCTGGATATCAGAACATATTTAAACAGAGATATTCAATAATAAAATTATTTATGGCATAAAACCAGGTGGACCAACCAAGAACTCAAGAGAAACTGACATTCCACAAGGGATAGCAGCAACACACTGTCAGCTAGACAGTGAACAGGCAAGTGGTAACTCACTTAGAACAGAGAATGATAAGTCTACAGGGCTGAGGGAGCCAACTAGCTGGTGCCACTGGGTTGTATAAACGTTTGGGAAGTGGAGGCTCCATGTACCTCTGAAAGCAGCTGCATCCTCAAGTCCCCTCTCCAAGTCCATCAAAGCCTGAGGGTTTACTGTTAGGAGAGGGTGGCATGGGAGGGTAACCGTGGGACCTAAATGGGAAACACTGGAGCCAGTAGGAGACTCCGCAGCGAGAGGCACCACTTACCAATGCACAAGGTGCAGCCAATCATGTGGGGTGGCCTCCATGCTGTGGACACCCTAGACCATTTCCCAGAGGATGGCATCAAGTGATTTGTTCTAACAAAGTCAGGTATACAAATGCAAGTCTTGAGAAAGGAGGATGGTTTTCTAACTAGCCTCACATTGTACATGGAGAGCCTGGGGGCTCCAAGGTCTCAGGAAGGAGGATTAGGATCTGCCCTTCATTCTCTACCTATCCACCTCTCACGAGACTAAAAGACTCATCACTGGAGGAATTAACCCTGTCCTAAACAAAACACCAATACTGACCTGCCAAATGAAGTTACTCTGTGATCAAGAAAGCCCGGGCCCAACAAACCCCGCCATTTGCAACCAGCGTTCTATTCACATTTCTCATATTGTGAACAAACATCCATGGCTGACTTGATGTTTAATGAAAGCCTCAAACATAAAAAAGGTCAAAAATACAAATGGAAAAAAGGAACTCAAAGAAAACAGAGACAAAGCAGAGAATAGAAGCAAACACTTCAAAAATTACCACCAACTATTCTCAAAAATAAGATATTTTTGTAACTACAAAACAAGAACAGATGCTGTTGAAAAGGAACAGAGAACTTTTGAAAATTAAAAATATGACAGCAGATATTTAAAAAACAACTCAAGAGGAGTTGGAAGATAAAGTTGGGAAAATCTCACCAGGACACAGAACAAAAAGATAAAGAGTGGAAAATAAAAAAGGAAGGAAAAAATATTAGAAGACAAGGCAAGGAGGTACAAAATCTGAGCAAAAGAAGTTCCAGATGACAGAACAGTGCAGATAACTGAACACAAGTTTCCATATTAAAAGTGTCCACTGCATGCCCAATGAACTAAAAGAACCCATGTCAAGTCACCCCATCATGAAATTCTATAATACAACAATGCCAAAAAGAAGCTTCCAGAAGGGAAGGACAAAAACAAGTTATACATAACAGTTTAGGTGCAGAAAGGGTCAGATCTGTTCATTGCAATGTTGGATGCTAGAAACTAATGGCATGCACCTTTAAAAATCTAAGGAAAAATTTATTTCCAGCCTAGAACTCTACACCCACAAAAATTTTCAGTCAATGGAACAGTAAACATTTTCAGACATGAAAATATTTTAAAATCTCGAAAAGTTAATTTCCAGGTACCCTCTCTTAGGAAGCTATCAGATGAGAGACTGTTTTGGTTATCTATGTCTATGTAAGAACGCACCCAAAACTCAGCAAGTTAAAACAACAGTGTGTTATTATTCCATGAAATTTGGACAGGAAACAAACAGGGATGGCTTGTCTCTGCTCTCCAGTGTCTGAGGTCCCATCTCAGAAAAACAGCTGTGCACTGAAGCAGCTGGGAATGTTAGCATCTCTTTACCTCTCTCTATGCAGCTTCTCAACAGGCATCAGCTTGGACTTCCTCACAGCAATGGCAGCCACAGGCAAGTATGACTTTTTAAATGGAAGCTCAGGGCCTCAAGAAATGGGAAGTGGAAGCTCCCAGTCTCCTCAGGCCTGAGTCTGGAAACTGGTACACTGTCATCTCAGCTATCTTCTGTTGACCAAAGCAAAAACTACCCAAGATCAAGGGAAGGCGACACACACCACACCTCTCAACAGGAGTAGCCTTAATGAATCTTGGTCCTCTCTAAGCTTCTACAAAGGGTAACCAAGAAAGAGAAAGCCTGGGAAAACAGTGACTTGACCATAGAGGAAATGCAAGGAAAATTCCCAAGGGGGTGGTGAAGATGCAGGGAAAGCCCATCCGGACTGAAGCCGCGAAAGGAGGCCTCCAGAATGAATGTGTCCATGTGGGGCAGGAGGGGTGGAACTACCAATTACCTGACAGGTTTGACCACAGTGGGACGAGTGGAACTTCTCTGTCCTGTGATAAATCTGTTTTATCTGTTCTGTTTCATATCCATCTAGTGTGGACGTCAGTGAGTAATGGGCTTATAGAAAACTAAGCAAATGGACAAAGGAGCCGATTATCTCTGAAGAAATAAAAAGGCTGTGACAGAAGGAAATAAAATATGGTACACTATGGGGCGTAGCTGGAAATAGTATTTTTATAGCCATAACAATGTGAACATCGGATACTGATTTAAGTAAAAATGGTGATACACTGAGTTTCAGAGAATAGGAAAAGGAAAATGGTGCTGTAGTGAGAAATACTCATTTTCTAGAAGAGTAAGCCAGTAGATAACCAAGAGGTGGCTCTCTAGACATGTTACTTAGGAATACGGAGTAAATTACATGAGAATGAAGTAAAAGAATTGAGAGTGGTGGCCCACAAGGAAAAGAAATGAGGGATGAAGAGGGCTGAGGCAGGGCATGGCTGTTTTTCATTATAAACCTCACAGTATAAGCTCATTAAATATTTTCATACATTTCATCAATGAAAATAAGAATTAAATTTTAAAAGAGAAAGCTGTAGAACAAAATACACAATGAGATCCTGTTTATATAACAAAATGATGTGCACATATGTGTATGAACTCCAAGAAAAATAGAAAAATGTGGAAAAACCACACTAACACAGCAAAACACACTAAAACAACCACAGTAAAGTAGTAAAAAGTGGCTGGGGGGCCAAATGTCTATCAACAGATATAAGAATAATCAAAATGTAGGCTGGGCACAGTGGCTCACACCTGTAATCCCAGCACTTTGGGAGGCCAAGGCAGGTGGATCACGAGGTCAGGAGATCGAGACCATCCTGGCTAACATGGTGAAACCCCATCTCTACTAAATAAAAAATACAAAAAATTAGCCAGGCATGGTGGCAGGTGCCTGTAGTCCCAGCTACTCGGAAGGCTGAAGCAGGAGAATGGCGTGAACCCGGGAGGTGGAGCTTGCAGTGAGCCGAGATTGTGCCACTGCACTCCAGCCTGCCGGACAGAGCAGGACTCCATCCTAAAAAAAAAAAAAAAAAGAGTAATCAAAATGGAGTATACACATACAATGGAATATTATTCAGCCTTCAAAAAGAGGGAATTTTGACACATGCTACAACATGGATGAACCTCGAGGACATTATACTGAGTAAGTAAACCAGTCACAGAAGAACAAATTCTATATGAATCCACTTATATGGTACCTGGAATAGTCAGATGCTGAGAGACAGAATGTAGAATGAGGGCTGCCGGGGCTGGGGGAAGAGGGGAGTGGGAAGTTAGTGTCTAACACGTACAGAGTTTCTGTTTGGGAAGATGAAATGTTTTGGAGCTGGACAGTGGTGATGGTTGCACAACAATGTGAATGCACTTAATGCCACTGAGGTGAACATTCAGAAAAGCAGTTAAATGGTCAGTTTTATATAGTGCATATTTTGCCACAATTTAAAAAAATGGCTGCAGGAGGAAACATTTTAGGAAACTTTCAAGTTTTTCCAAATTATTTGACTCTTCTTAATGAGAACGTGTTTGTGAAATACTCAGGGGAAAAACTAAACATATGAAAAAGTTAGGAAGAGAAATATGCCTTGCTCTAGGGAAGGAAAGAGAAGGGGATAAAGAGAAAGAAAGGGAGAAGGAAGCAGCCAGGAGCTACAAGTGGGAGAAGGGTATGAGAAGGCCCTGGGAGAACAGAATCCTGTGGAGCAGCTTTCTCAGTTCTCTGGGTGAGGGGTGTGTGCTGTACCTGCCTCTGCCAGCCAGCCTCTCCTGAGAGAGCTTCCCTTCGCCAATAAACTCAGAAAAATCTCAAAAGCTTATCTCATTTCAGATGTTGCTTTTTAACCTTCCCTGCAAATCCCAATGAGTCACCAGTCACCCAGAATGTTCCCGCTGTCACAACAAGCAGCACACCTGGTCAGATGCACAACAGGACGAGGCGGCCAAAGCGGCCAGGGCACTCCCGGAGTCTGAGGACTCAGTCCAGCAGGCTCATCCTTGGGAAAGAGAAAGCCACTCCTTAGAAGAGGAACCTGGGCTGTGCCCATATTGCCCCAGGAGCCAATGGCCAGCACTCTGGGAATGAACTCCTCCTCCGAGGAGAGTGGCCACCCACTGTGTGTGTAGGAAGTTGCACAACCTCTTTTGGAGGAAAACTGTTTCCTGAGCTCTTATGCCCTGGCATTGCCGGGCCCTGCACAAACTTCTCACTTATGTACACACAGCACTCACTGCTGTGCTGCCACAACCCTCTCCCCTACACCTACTTTAACTGCAAAGACCTGTTTGGGGTAAGGTGAGGACAAGCCACAGGAGATCTGGCATTGCCTCAGAGAAGAGGAAGTTTTATTTCTCATCTCCTATAGAACATTTTACATTAGCAGAATGTCAAAACATCCAGATATCAAGATCGCCATCTTCTAACACGGGCTAAGGTAAAATCTGATAGTACAATATGAACTTTCAAATAGACAGATATCAGAATCTTTAACCATTCTGGGAAAAAATATGAAATGTTGTTCATGCCATTACTACAACTCTGAATTATAAAGTAAATAAACAAGAACTGGAAAGAAAGGAAAAGTGTTTGTCAGGGTAATGGGATTTTTGCTTTTCCCTCTGTGTGCATGTGTGTTTTGGTATCCCACCACAACCAGTGTTTACTCCACGCCCACGCAACAGTTTTTCATTGAAGCTTCATAATACAGCAGCATTGATATTATCTGCATTCTGTGGATGAGCAAATGTAAAGTCAATAAGGGGGAAAAAAATTCAGCCAGGCGCGGTGGCTCATGCCTGTAATCCCAGCACTTTGGGAGGCCGAGGTGGGCGGATCATGAGGTCAGGAGATCAAGACCATCCTGGCTAACACAGTGAAACGCCATCTCTACCAAAAATACAAAAAAATTAGTCGGGCGTGGTGGCGGGCGCCTGTAGTCCCAGCTACTTGGGAGGCTGAGGCAGGAGAATGGCGTCAACCCAGGAGGCGGAGCTTGCAGTGAGCCGAGATGCGCCACTGCACTCCAGCCTGGGCAACAGAGCGAGATTCCATCTCAAAAAAAAAAAAAAAAAAAAAAAAAAATCACAGGACAGCAGTCACACAGGAAACAAACTACTGCACTGGCTCCCCTATCCAGGCATGCCTCTCCGCCTCTCCTCTGTCCCTATGGAATTCACAAGGAAGTCCCTTCTACTTGCCTCAAATCAGTAGTTTGGTTATTACAATTTTGTTCCATCTTTTAAACTGCAATTATCTAAACTGAAAGACAAAGAGGTGATAGCCCAGGAACAAACTGAAAAGACTGAGGAATATAGGAAGGGATGTGTGTCTAATCAGATGCGACTGAACTCAGTAGACTTAAAGCAGCCATTTACAAACTTATTGATCTTAGGAACTCTTTGCACTCTTAAGAATTATGAGGTCCCCAGCACTTTGGGAGGCCAAGGTGGGCAGATCGCTTGAGGTCAGAAGTTCAAGATCAGCCTGGCCAACACGGTGAAACCCCATCTCTACTAAAAACACAAAAAATTAGCCAGACGTGGTGGCTGAGACAGGAGAATCACTTGAACCCAGGAGGTGGAGGTTGCAGTGAGCCGAGATCACAGCACAGCACTCCAGCCTGGAAAACAGAGCCAGACTCCATATCAAAAAAAAAAAAAAAAAAAAAAAATTATAAGGTCCCTAAAGAGCTTTTATTTGGGTGGGTTATATCCACTGATATTTACTGTATTAGAAATTAAAACAAAAGTTTTCAAATATTTATTAATTCATTTGAAAATAACTAATAAATCTATTAGTGTATTTTATGAAAATAACTATTTTCCAAAACAAAAACAAAAAAATTAGCAAGAAGAGTAGAATTGTTCTACATTTTTACAAATCCCTTTACTGTCTGTTTTAATAGAAAGCAGTTGTATCCTCATATCTGCTTCTATATGTTTTCTGTTGGAATACTACACACCATGTGGTCTCTGGAAACTGCCACCGTACATCAGTGAGAGAATGAGAGTGAAAAAGCTAATAACTTTTTTTGCATTACTATAAAAACAGTTTGGACTCATTAACCCCCTGAAATGCTCTTGGGTACCCCCAGGGCTCCCTGTACCACACTTTGAGAACCATAACTGAAAGAACTATGTATGAAACAGGGCGAAGGAGAAGTGGGGGAGAGACCGATGGACACACCCACCATCCCACACTTCTCACTTTTCAACTTTCAAACGCCCCCAACTCCCCACTAGGTAACACCAGTGCAGGAACCCCAGATTTTCCAAGGACAGCCTGACGTTCACTCCAGCCATCTCCTTCCCTCTCGTTTCCGCAAAATAAATTAAACGAGGGCTAAGGGGGCATGACCAGTCAATCCTTCACGGGCACATACTGACATTTTTAATAGGGCTTTCTTAAGCTAGAACTCCAAAGCATGGCTCTAACTGGGCTTTTCAGACTGCTTGAAATGGGTATGAGAAAGAGTCCCCAGGAGACACGAATGCCGAGTTCTGTCCGGTGACTGAGCCATTTCTCCTTCTCCAGACTCGAGCTGCACTCACCCCTCTGCCTGCTTCTCAGGGCTGTCCTGGCATCGGATGACATCGAGGACCTGAGTTCTTATAACCAAACTGCCCCGCTGAAGCTGCCCACTCCGCACACCTGCACTCAGAGGCGGCCCTGTAAGTCTGTCCCACCCCGACGCCCAGATACGCCCCGGACCGGGCCACTCCATCCCTGTGCGCCCACCCTATCCCATCCCGGTTTTTCTGTCCCCTTCTCCCCACCAAAGGTGGGACATCGCGGGGTGGGGACTCAAGAAACAGGTTTAGCAAACAAGCAAGGCCGATCTTCCAGCCACACTGTCTCAGCAGACAACGCGCCTGCCACCGCGGGGTCCAGCCCTGCACCCGACTCTTCGTGGAGGAGGGAGCTCAGGAGGCGAGGGACGCCTCTCAGGGGGCCGAGGAAGTCGGCGGCGGCCGGCCGGCTGCGCCCACACACCTGGGGAGGAGAGCCCATCATCTGCAGGTGAGAAGGGGCCTGCCTCTCAGGCGCAGCGCACACCCCACCTCGCCCTCGCCGGGGCGGTGTCCGCAGCGACGCGCCGGGGACCGAGGAGACAGGCTCGGCGGGTTCGGGGGCGCGGGCAGGGGCGACGGCCGCAGCGCGGTACCTTTCCCGGAAGAGCGGGCAGCGGCCGAGGAGCCTGCGCAGCTCGTTCTTGAGGCTCCAGAAGTTGCCGTCCAGGTAGCGGTGCAGGGAGGAGTCCCCGAGCCCCAGATCCGGCGCCGGCTCCATCGCGCTCACCTGACTGCTTTTCCGCGTGGCTGGCAGGGCCTACTTTGCTCCGCGCCTCCTCCAGCTCCCTGCAGGTGGGGCCCGCAGCGCACGCCCTCTTTCTCTCCACCCCACCAGGCCCGTCTCCTACCTCCTCACCTTCCTGTCCCCTCCCTCCCTGGCCCCGCCCTTCCCTGGCTTCCTGGGCGCGCGGTCCAGCGCAAGTGGGCGCTCCTACGGTGGCCTCCCTTTGCCCTTCCGAGGAACGGAAAACTCTATCCTCCAGATTTGTGGGCCACAAGAAACAAGTATTAGATCCCTAGAAAGGTTGCCAGTCACGTGGACCTGGGCACCAGAGGCCCGGCTGCTCAGGACTGAGCCGGTTGACCCACTCAGCAAATCCCCGGACCAGCCACTTTGCCTGACCCCCACGACCCAAGATAGCCTGGCTCCAGCTCTGGCCCCTCCTCAGCTGTATCTCACCTCTTCCCTGAACTGGGCATTACTGTGAACTCTAACATCCCTGTAATCTAAAGGGAATTCAGGTCTACAGCATTGCAGCCAGGGTAGTTGGGAGCTCCTTTCATGACCCGGCGATCAACCCGAACACGATACTCATTTCCCAGAACCCTCCTTTTTTTTATTATTGTGGCTGGAGGGAAATGAGTTATAACCTAAGCGGAAAATGTTGCTTCCTTTCTGCTCCCTAATTCTCATATACCTTGTTGATTCTCCTTTTAAATATTCAAGGAAATGTTAGCTGTTCCCTTCCAGAGGCTACTTTGCTGGGGAGATGACGGTGTGGTCTGCTGTTATGAGGTTAGTGGATGCCATCTGTATTCGTTTCCAGTAACAAATTCCCACAAAATGAGTGGCTTAAGATAGCACCAATTTATTCTCTTACATTTCTGGAAGTCGAAAATCCAAAATAGGACTTACAGGGTTAAAATCAAGGTGTTAGCAGAGCTGGGTTCCTTCTCACAGCTCCAGGGAAAAATGTATTTCCTTGTCTTTTCTAGCTCCTAGAGGCTGCCTGAATCTCTTGGCTCCTGATCCCTTCTCCTGTCTTCAAAATGCATCACTTCAAGCTCTGCTTTTGTTGTTCCATCTTCTATTGACTTTGACTGTCTTGCTTCCCTTTAAAAGGACTTGTTTACGTGGACCCATGGGAATAATCCAGGATAATCTTCCTATCGTAAGATCCATACTTTAATCACACCAGCAATGTCCCTTTTGCCGTATAAGAAACACATTCTCAGGTACTAGGGATTAAAACATGAGCACCTTTAGTGAGTCATTCCTCGGGCTACTACACCTGTGCAGCTGCAAGTAATAATACCCAATCGTCCATGATAAAAAGGGGCTTTGTTTTCTCACATCACAGGAAGCCTGGTGGTAGGAAAGCCCCAAGGGCAAATTTGATGGCTCTCCCGGGGACCCAGGTCTTTTGCATCTTTCTGCTCCACCATCCACTATCCTTTCTCTGTATGTAATCTTCACCTTTTTTTTTTTTTTTTTTTTTAGCTTGTCTTCTCTGAGTTGTAAGATGGATGCTGCAGCTCCAAGCACCACCCTGTGCAAAGCAGGAGTATTTCTTTCTATATCTGCCAAAATACTGTAGTGGTAACAAACAACCCCAAAATGACTTCACATACAACTAGGTCACCAACAACCCTCAAATCTTAGGGCCTAAAAAGACAAGAGTTTATTTCTCACTCATGGTACCTGGGGATTCTGTTCCACATCCCCTCACTCCAGGTCCCGGCTGACAGAACAGCCACGATTGTGTGGCCACACTGGCTTTTAAAGCTTCCAGCTGGAAGAGACACACATAACTTCTGCTCACAATCCCCTGGACAAAGCAGCTCACTCCTGACTCTATGGGGGAAGGGAAGTACCACCCTGGGCATGCCTGGGAGGCCCACACTCAAAATCATCTGTAAGCTGAGCTAGTGACTACTCAATCTGCCCCTCTGGTCACGCTCTCCCTTCCACAGGCAAAATACACTCTCCACCCTTCCAGGGAAGCAGCCAAAGCCCCACACCTCCACAACATCAAGTCTGAGGTCCCTGGGGGCACAGAGTAGTCCTTGCATCAAGTAAGGATGTGGGTCCTCTTGATCCAGAGACCTATAAACTGAAAACATAGGTTACTAAGTTAACTTCCAAGGGAATGTTTGCTTGAGTGAGAAAAAAAAAAAAAAAAAAAAGACCTCTGTTCTTAGAAGCCACTAAGATTGTTGTTGTTGTTATTTTCTTGAGATGGAGTTTCGCTCTTATTGCCCAGGCTGTAGTGAAGTGGCATGATCTTGGCTCACTGCAGCCTCTGCCTCCTGGGTTCAAGCAATTCTCCTGTCTCAGCCTCCTGAGTAGCTGGGATTACAGGTGCCCGCCACCAAGCCTAGCTAATTTTTTGTATTTTTAGTGGAGACATGGCTTCACCATGTTGGCCAGGCTGGTCTCAAACTCCTGACCTCAGGTGATCGTGAGCCACCCACCTCAACCTCCCAAAGTGCTGGGATTACAGGCATGAGCCACTGCGCCCGGCCAACCACTAAGACTTTTTTGAGGGTTATTTGTTACCTAGACAATCATAGAAGATACTAGAAGAATGTTGCTGATGAAATAAAAAACTAAAATAGGTACACTGGCTTAGAGGCTGGGAGGGGCAAGGTGGATGCTGTTGACCAAAACATTGGTGTTGACCAAAATTGAAGATGGTCGCTTTTATGAGAGCAAATATTTGACAAAGCTGCCACTGACAGAAGACATACCTAACTTGGAACTTACCACTCCAAGAGAAGATGCTGAAAACACAAGGTTAGCGTTACATGTTGGCTGCTTTTGCTTGTGTTTGACAAGACATTATAAGAAAGAGGTGGGCTTACAAAAGAATTGACCAGTTTGCAAGCAGGGATGGAAGGGAATAGAGTCCACAAGTTCAGGGACTTTTAGGGTTGGAAGAGGCAACTGCTTCACAAGTTCTATTGGTAAAAGATAAAACTGAGAAATATTTAGCAACAAAAGCCCATTAAAATCCAGGAACTTCAACCTCTACTCCTTTGCCCCTTGTGGCAAGAATAGAATCAAGAGTCTCACCTGAAACCTGTAGCAAATAGGTTTGGGGGATTCCCAGTGAACCATCTTACTCCCAGGCCCTGTCCATCCAAACAACTGCCATCTAAAGCATCACTGGTCTCTGCGTCAGAGAATGAGAGCATGGTTTGAATCACCCATGGACTTGTAAAGGTACACCCAGAAGTGTCAAGCATCATCTAGCCTATCGTGGAAGATACCTCAAGAATCTGTTTACAAGCCACACTTCTCTCTAAGAGCCAGAGAAGTGTAATCCTCCCAGGCGCCTCCACCAGCCAACCCTAAAGACTACCACACTCCTGTGAGTCTTTGATTATTAGGAAGGAAAAGCTGTCAAATGACCCAATAAAATTGCGCTTGGGCCATCTTGGCTTAACTAGGTCCCTTGAGCACTACATTATTTTCCTACAGTAACAAATTACCACAAACTTGATTAGGTAAACAGCCGAAATTTAATTCTCTCACAGATTTAGAGACTAGAAATCTGAAATGTTCAGCAGCACCTTGTTACTTTTGAAGGCTCTAGGGGAGAATCCTTCCTTGCCTTTTTCTAGATTCTGCTGGCTCCCCGCAATCCTTGGTATTACTTGGCTTATAGCAGCATCATTTCACACTCCGCCCCATCACCTGGCCTTCCTTTCTGTGGGTCTCTATGTCTTCAAATCTCTTTCCTCTTGAAGGACATTGGTCATGGGATTTAGTGCCCTACCTAACCCAACATGACTCATCTCAACTTGATTACATCTGCAAAACCCCTATTTTCAAATAAAGTCAATTCCTGATATGAACTTTTAGGGAATGCTATTCAAACCAGTATACCCACCCAGAGCTAATGGGAACTGACAAACGAGGAAGAAATGAAAGGAAGTGACCACACACTGGCTTAGATCAATGGTTTCCACACTAACCGTGTATCAGAGTCACCATGCACACAGACGCACAAATACACATGACTTGGCCAATCAATCCAATTTCTAGAGGTAGGCATCTGTAGTTTTTGAAAGTTCCTCTCCACCCCAGGTGATTCTACTATTGTACAGCCAGGGCTCAGCCCATGGGTGTAGGTCCAGCGGTTCTCGATGTTGCTACACAGGGGATTACTACATTACTGGGAAAATTGGTGAAATTTAAACAACATGGATAATATAATACTGTATCAATGTTGACTTTATGGTTTTGATTGTTGTACTGTGGGTATTTAAATGAATGTTCTTGTCATTAGGAGCAAATTCAAGTAGTTAGGGGTAAAGGGGCAACTTACTCCAAATCTGAAAAATATACACAGAGAGAGTCTGAAAAATATACACAGAGAGAGAGAGAGAGAATAAAATGTGGCTCCCTGGACTATCTATGTTAGGCAGGACTTTCTCAGTTACGAGTGTAGTCACGCACCACATAACAACGTTTTGGTCAACAACAGACTGCATATATGACATTGGTCCTGTAAGATTACAATGGAGCTGAAAAATTCCTATCACCGCATGACATCATTGGTGTCGTTAAGTCATAGTCCAACATATTACTCACTTGTTTCTTGCAATCTGGTCAACAAACTACTGTGATCAGATCCATAGAGCCCAGGTTAATAAAAACACAAAACTACTGCACTACCAGTTGCATAAAAGTGTAACATATACAATTATATATAGTAGTACATGATACTTGATGGTAATAGTGAACGATTATGTTATTGGTTTATGTATTTACTGTACTATACTTTTAATCATTATTTTAGAGTGTACTCCTACTTATTTTTTTTTTTTCCTGAGACGGAGCCTCACTCTGTCGCCCGGGCTGGAGTGCAGTGGCCGGATCTCAGCTCACTGCAAGCTCCGCCTTCCGGGTTCCCGCCATTCTCCTGCCTCAGCCTCCCGAGTAGCTGGGACTACAGGCGCCCGCCACCTCGCCCGGCTAGTTTTTTGTATTTTTTAGTAGAGACGGGGGTTTCACTGTGTTAGCTAGGATGGTCTCGATCTCCTGACCTCGTGATCTGCCCGTCTCGGCCTCCCAAAGTGCTGGGATTACAGGCTTGAGCCACCGTGCCCGGCCTCCTACTTATTTTTTTAAAGTTAACTGTAAAACAGCCTCAGGCAGGTCCTTCAGGAAGATTCCAGAAGAAGACAGCGTTATCTTAGGAGATGACAGCTCCATGAGTGTTATGGCCCCAAAGACCCTCTAGTGGGACAGGATGTGGAGGTGGAAGAAAGTGATATTGATGATCCTGACCTTGTATAGACCTAGGCTAATGTGCCTTTGTATCTTCATTTTTAACAAAAAAGCTTAAAAATTGAAAAATAAATATTATAAAAATAGAAAAATACTTACAGGATAAGGATATAAAGAAAATATTTTTACATAGCTGATGTGCTTGTGTTTTAAAATATTATTATGAAATGGTCCAAATGTTAAAAAAAAAAAGAAGTTTATAAAGTAAGGAAGTTACAGTAATCTTACCATAAAGTAAAAAAGTTACAGTAAGCTAAGATTAATTTATTATTGAAGAAAGAAAAAGGTTTTTTTTTAATAAATTTAGTGTAGCCTAACTATAGTGTTTCCAAGGTCTACAGCAGTGTACAGTAATGTCCTAGTCCCTCACATTCTCTTACCACTCACCCACTGACTCACCCAGAGTAACTTCCAGCCCTACAAGCTCCATTCCTGGGAAGTGTCCTCTACAGTTATACCATTTTTTGTCTTTTACACTGTATTTTTACTATATCTTCTCTATGTTTACATACACAAATACTTATTCTTATGTTACAATTGCCTACAGTATTGAATACAGTAACATGCTGTGCAGGTTTGTAGCCTAGGTGTGTAGTAGGCTGTGCCATCTAGGTTTGTGTAAGTTCACTCTGTGATGTTCGCACGATGACGAAATCACCTAACAACACATTTCTCAAAACATATCTCCATCGTTAAGCAATGCAAGAATGTAGTAAAAACCAATCTGAATTCTCTGTAACAAAATGGAAATGTATTGGCTCATGAAACTCAGGGAAGACGTGCATATCCTAACTACAGAGGGTCAGGAGTGTGGCTGGTGTCAGATAACTGGGGCCACCTGCTCCGACTCCAAAATCCACCAGCCTTCACTCTGTCTGTCTGTGTCTCTCTGTCTGTCTGTCTCACTCTCTCTCTCTCACCCCCCATCTCCACAAGCCAAAGTCTCAGGGCTCTAACTCCTCCACCAGCCAGAAAGCACAGAGGCCAACAGTTCCCACGCTTCACATTCCTCAGCCTCTGCCATCAGAAAGGGCCTTGCTGTTTCCTCATTTCCAATTGCACTAACTCTTGGTCTTGGAAAGGACTGGGATCAGCTTAGAGTGGGGTCAGGTGGCCATATATCTGAACCACGACTTGGGGTAGGGAGAGGCACCACGGGAACTATGTGAGCATGTGGCAAAGCAGCCACAGGGTCTGGTAGGGAGGTGGTGCTCTCTCCGCCACCCCATCCAGCTGCCCCCTGCAAGCTGCTTTTCACAGCTACATCTCCCATCTCCTGAACCCTTTCCCAGCCCTTTCCCCTAATGACTTCACCCTTGCAGGCAGCATAACAGGACAGGACTGCCATCCTCTTCAGAATCGGAGGGACCTCTAGGCTCCTTCCTTCCTTCCTTCCTTCCTTCCTTCCTTCCTTCCTTCCTTCCTT
>NW_022329842.1:0-5690 GCF_002776525.5 Piliocolobus tephrosceles | reverse complement strand
GGGGAACATCACACACTGGGGCCTATCATGGGGAGGTGGGAGGGGGGAGCGATTGCATTGGGGAGTTATACCTGATATAAATGATGAATTGATGAGTGCTGACGAGTTGATGGGTGCCGCACACCAACATGGCACATGTATACATATGTAACAAACCTGCACGTTATGCACATGTACCCTAGAACTTGAAGTATAATAAAAAAAAAAAAAAAGAAAACTGCTCAATGAAAAGAGAGGTTTAACTCAGCGAGAGGAATTAAGACAACACAGAGCAGTTTCACAGAAAGCTTCCTTCTGGGTTTTACCTGAGGATATTTCTTTCCCCGTATTCTAAAGATCGTTCCCAAATGTCCTTCCTCAGATTCTACAAAAACAGTGATTTCAAGCTGCTCAATCCAAATAATGATTTACCTCTATGAGACGAATACACACATTGCAAAGCAGTTGCTAAGAAAGTTTCTCTGCAGGTTTCATCAGAGCGCATTTCCTGGCTCACCACAAGCCTCCAGGGGTCACTAAAAATCCCCTCACAGATTCTTCAAAGACAGAGTTTCAAAACTGGGAAACATAGAGTAAGCATTAACTGTCTGAAGTCAATGGCCATATCAGAGAGCAGATTCTTGGAATGCTTCTTCCTAGATTTTATTTCAGTACATTTCACTATTCGTCATAGTACACAATGCACTCCAAAATATCACTTTTTCGGTTTCATGGGAACAATGTTCAAACACTACCTTGTGAGAAAAGGGGTATAAATCCCTGAGTGGAATGCATATATCACAGAGAAGTTTCTTAGAAAGCTTCTATCCAGTTTTTATCTGAAGATATCTCCTCTTTCAACATAGGCCTGAATGTGCTCTGGAATGTCCCTTCGCAGATCCGTGAATGACGGAGTTTCCAAACTGCATAATATAAGAAAAGTTTTAACTATGCGAGATAAATAAATATGTCTAAAATAAAGCAGTTTCACAGAAATCTTCTTTCCAGTTTTTGTCTGAGGATATTTCCTTTTTTACCATAGCCATCCCTAAACTACCGAATGTCTCTTGGTAGCTTTTTTTCCAACAGGGATCAGGAATCCTCTAGGAAAAAAAAGGTATATTTCTGTGAGTGGAATGCACATGTCACAAAGCAACTCCTCCGAAAGTTTCTCTCCAGTTTCTATCTGAAGATGTTCCCTTCTTCACCGTGTGTCTCAAGCACTCCTGAATATTCCTTCTCAGACTAAACAAAAAGAGTGCTATAATGTTGCTCAATGAAAAGAGAAGCTTAAAATTGTGAGCGGATTTCACATGACACAGAGCAGTTTCACCGAAAGCTTCCTTCTGGTTTCTATCTGGGGTTATTTCTTTTTCAGGATATTCTTTTTTTTCAATTTTATTTTATTTTTTATTATACTTTAAGTTCTAGGGTACATGTGCATAATGTGCAGGTTTTTTACATATGTATACCTGTGCCATGTTGGTGTGCTGCACCCATCAACTCGTCAGCACCCATCAATTCATCATTTATATCAGGTATAACTCCCCAGTGCAATCCCTCCCACCTTCCCCCTCCCCATGTTAGGCCCCAGTGTGTGATGTTCCCCTTCCCGAGTCCAAGTGAACTCATTGTTCAGTTCCCACCTATGAGTGAGAACATGCGGTGTTTGGTTTTCCCTTCTTGTGATATTTTGCTAAGAATGATGGTTTCCAGCTGCATCCATGTCAAAGAGGGTTTCCAAATGCCGTTTCTCAGATTCCACAGAAACAGTGATTTCAAACTGCTAAATCCAAACAATGATTTAACTCCATGAGATGAACACAAGCATCACAAAAGAGTTGCGCAGAAATCTTATCTCTCCAAATTTCAATGAAAGACATTTCGTTTCCTCACACAGACCTCGTTTGCCACTTACTCTCCTTTCACAGAACCCTCAAAGACTGACTTTCAAACTGGGAAATGTAGAGTAAGCTTTAATTCTGTGAAAAGAATGTACGTGTCATAGAGCATTTTCTTCGGGTGCTTCTTTCTGTTTTTTATTGGACGATATTTCACTTTTTGCCATAGTCTTCAATGTGCTCCGAATATCACTCTTTTAGTTTTCCAGGAACAGTGTTCAAACTGTGCCTTATGAGAAGAAAATGATAACTACCTGACTGAAATGCACACATCACCAAGCAGTTTCTCATAAACCTTCTTTCCAGTTTTTATCTTCCTATATTCCCTATTTCACCATAGGCCTGAATGTGATCCCAAATATCCCTTCGCGGCTCCATCCACGAGGGAGTTTCCAAGCCGCATAATGTTAAGGAAGCTTCAACTATGTGAGATGAACAAATATACCAAAAAGCAGATTCACAGAAAGCTTCCTTCCAGTTTTTATCTGAAGATATTTCCTATTTCAACATAGCCATGAATGTGCTCATGAAGGTCCCTACCTGGATCCGTCAATGACAGTTTCCAAGATGCGTAATGTAAAGAAAGCTCAATCTATGTCAGATGATTACATATATCACAGAGTAGTTTCCTTGAAAACTTCTTTCCAGTTTTTGTCTGAGGCTATTTCCCTTTTCACCATTGGCATCAACATACTCCCAAATATCACCAGGTGCCTGTTTCTCCAAAAGGATTTCCCCGACTCTGTATGTGAAGAGAGGTATAACACTGTCAGTGGAATGCACACGTCATAAGGCAGTTCCTTGGAAAATTTCTGTCCAGTTTTGGTCTGAACATATTTCCGTTTTCACCGTAAGCCTCAAGGTGCTCTCAAATATCCTGTCACACTCTAAGCATACACAGGGTTAGAAAACTGCTCAATGAGGTTGAGGACTCTCGAGGCAAGATGGCCGAATAGGAACAGCTTCAGTCTCCATCTCCCAGCGCGAGCGACACTGAAGACCGGTGATTTCTGCATTTTCAACTGAGGTACTGGGGTCATCTCACTCGGAAGTGCCGGACAATCGGTGCTGGTCAGCTGCTGCAGCCCGACCAGCGAGAGCTGAAGCAGGGCGAGGCATCACCTCACCGGGGAAGCGCAAGGGGGAAGGGAGTCCCTTTCCCTAGCCAGGGGAACTGAGACACACAAAACCTGGAAAATCGGGTAACTCCCACCCCAATACTGCGCTGTAACACCGGCACACTGGAGATTATATCCCACACCTGGCTGGGAGGGTTGCACGCCCATGGAGCCTCCCTCCTTGCTAACACAGCAGTCTGCGGCAATCTAACCACAAGGCAGCAGCGAGGCTGGGGGAGGGGCGCCCGCCATCGCTGAGGCTTAAGTAGGTAAATAAAGCCGCTGGGAAGCTCGAACTGGATGGAGCTCACAGCAGCTCAAGGAAACCTGTCTGTCTCTGTAGACTCCGCCTTGGGGGACAGGGCTCAGCTAAAGCAGCAGAGGCCTGTCCAGACGCGAAAAACTCTGTCTGACAGCTTTGAAGAGAGCAGTGGATCTCCCAACACGGAGGTTGAGATGTGAGAAGGGGCAGAATGCCTGCTCAAGTGGGTCACTGACCCCTGAGTAGCCTAACTGGGAGACATCCCCCACTAGGGGCAGTCTGACACCTCACACCTCACAGGGTGGAGTACACCCCTGAGAGGAAGCTTCCAAAGCAAGAATCAGACAGGTGCACTCGCTGTTCAGCAATATTCTATCTTCTGCAACCTCTGCTGCTGATACCCAGGCAAACAGGGTCTGGAGTGGACCTCAAGCTATCTCCAACAGACCTATAGCTGAGGGTCCTGACTGTCAGAAGGAAAACTATCAAACAGGAAGGACACCTATATCAAAAGCCCATCAGTACGTCACCATCATCAAAGACCAGAGACAGATAAAACCACAAAGATGGGGAAAAAGCAGGGCAGAAAAGCAGGAAATTCAAAAAATAAGAGCGCATCTCCTCCTGCAAAGGAGCACAGCCCATCGCCAGCAAAGGATCAAAGCTGGTCAGAGAATGATTTTGATGAGATGAGAGAAGAAGGCTTCAGTCCATCAAACCTCTCAGAACTAAAGGAGGAATTACGTACCCAGCGCAAAGAAACTAAAAATCTTGAAAAAAGAGTGGAAGAATTGACAACTAGACTAATTAATGCAGAGAAGGTCATAAACGAAATGACAGAGATGAAAACCATGACACGAGAAACACGTGACAAATGCACAAGCTTCAGTAACCGACTCGATCAACTGGAAGAAAGAGTATCAGCGATGGAGGATCAAATGAATGAAATGAAGTGAGAAGAGAAACCAAAAGAAAAAGGAAGAAAAAGAAATGAACAAAGCCTGCAAGAAGTATGGGATTATGTCAAAAGACCAAATCTAGGTCTGATTGGGGTGCCTGAAAGTGAGGGGGAAAATGGAAGCAAATTGGAAAACACTCTACAGGATATCATCCAGGAGAACTTCCCCAACCCAGCAGGGCAGGCCAACATTCAAATTCAGGAAATAGAGAGAACGCCACAAAGATACTCCTCCAGAGGAGCGACTCCAAGACACATAATTGCCAGATTCACCAAAGTTGAAATGAAGGAAAAAATCTTAAGGGCAGCCAGAGAGAAAGGTCGGGTTACCCACAAAGGGAACCCCAACAGACTGACAGCAGATCTCTCGGCAGAAACTCTACAAGCCAGAAGAGAGTGGGGGCCAATATTCAACGTTCTTAAAGAAAATAATTTTAAACCCAGAATTTCATATCCAGCCAAACTAAGTTTCATCAGTGAAGGAGAAATAAAATTCTTTACAGATAAGCAAATACTTAGAGATTTTGTCACCACCAGTCCTGCCTTACAAGAGACCCTGAAGGAAGCCCTAAAGATGGAAAGGAACAACCACTACCAGCCATTGCAAAAACATGCCAAAATGTAAACACCATCGAACCTAGGAAGAAACTGCATCAACTAATGAGCAAAATAACCAGTTAATATCATAATGGCAGGATCAAGTTTACACATAACAATATTAACCTTAAATGTAAATGGACTAAAAGCTCCAATTAAAAGACACAGACTGGCAAACTGGATCAAGAGTCAAGACCCATCAGTCTGCTGTATTCAGGAGACCCATCTCACATGCAGAGACATACATAGGCTCAAAATAAAGGGATGGAGGAAGATCTACCAAGCAAATGGAGAACAAAAAAAAGCAGGGGTTGCAATCCTAGTCTCTGATAAAACAGACTTTAAACCATCAAAGATCAAAAGAGACAAAGAAGGCCATTACATAATGGTAAAGGGATCAATCCAACAGGAAGAGCTAACTATCCTAAATATATATGCACCCAATACAGGAGCACCCAGATTCATAAAGCAAGTCCTTAGAGACTTACAAAGAGACTTAGACTCCCATACAATAATAATGGGAGACTTCAACACTCCACTGTCAACATTAGACAGATCAACGAGACAGAAAGTTAACAAGGATATCCAGGAATTGAACTCATCTCTGCACCAAGCGGACCTAATAGACATCTATAGAACTCTCCACCCCAAGTCAACAGAATATACATTCTTCTCAGCACCACATCACACTTATTCCAAAATTGACCACATAATTGGAAGTAAAGCACTCCTCAGCCAATGTAAAAGAACAGAAATGATAACAAACTGTCTCTCTGACCACAGTGCAATCAAACTAGAACTCAGGACTAAGAAACTCAATCAAAACCACTCAACTACATGGAAACTGAACAACCTGCTCCTGAATGACTACTGGG
>NW_022329841.1:0-38408 GCF_002776525.5 Piliocolobus tephrosceles | reverse complement strand
AAGGAAGGAAGGAAGGAAGGAAGGAAGGAAGGAAGGAAGGAAGGAAGGAGCCTAGAGGTCCCTCCGATTCTGAAGAGGATGGCAGTCCTGTCCTGTTATGCTGCCTGCAAGGGTGAAGTCATTAGGGGAAAGGGCTGGGAAAGGGTTCAGGAGATGGGAGATGTAGCTGTGAAAAGCAGCTTGCAGGGGGCAGCTGGATGGGGTGGCGGAGAGAGCACCACCTCCCTACCAGACCCTGTGGCTGCTTTGCCACATGCTCACATAGTTCCCGTGGTGCCTCTCCCTACCCCAAGTCGTGGTTCAGATATATGGCCACCTGACCCCACTCTAAGCTGATCCCAGTCCTTTCCAAGACCAAGAGTTAGTGCAATTGGAAATGAGGAAACAGCAAGGCCCTTTCTGATGGCAGAGGCTGAGTAATGTGAAGCGTGGGAACTGTTGGCCTCTGTGCTTTCTGGCTGGTGGAGGAGTTAGAGCCCTGAGACTTTGGCTTGTGGAGATGGGGGGTGAGAGAGAGAGAGTGAGACAGACAGACAGAGAGAGACACAGACAGACAGAGTGAAGGCTGGTGGATTTTGGAGTTGGAGCAGGTGGCCCCAGTTGTCTGACACCAGCCACACTCCTGACCCTCTGTAGTTAGGATGTGCACGTCTTCCCTGAGTTTCATGAGCCAATACATTTCCATTTTGTTACAGAGAATTCAGATTGGTTTTTACTACATTCTTGCATTGCTTAACGATGGAGATATGTTTTGAGAAATGTGTTGTTAGGTGATTTCGTCATCGTGCGAACATCACAGAGTGAACTTACACAAACCTAGATGGCACAGCCTACTACACACCTAGGCTACAAACCTGCACAGCATGTTACTGTATTCAATACTGTAGGCAATTGTAACATAAGAATAAGTATTTGTGTATGTAAACATAGAGAAGATATAGTAAAAATACAGTGTAAAAGACAAAAAATGGTATACCTGTAGAGGACACTTCCCAGGAATGGAGCTTGTAGGGCTGGAAGTTACTCTGGGTGAGTCAGTGGGTGAGTGGTAAGAGAATGTGAGGGCCTAGGACATTACTGTACACTGCTGTAGACCTTGGAAACACTATAGTTAGGCTACACTAAATTTATTAAAAAAAACCTTTTTCTTTCTTCAATAATAAATTAATCTTAGCTTACTGTAACTTTTTTACTTTATGGTAAGATTACTGTAACTTCCTTACTTTATAAACTTCTTTTTTTTTTTTTAACATTTGGACCATTTCATAATAATATTTTAAAACACAAGCTCATCAGCTATGTAAAAATATTTTCTTTATATCCTTATTCTGTAAGTATTTTTCTATTTTTATAATATTTATTTTTCAATTTTTAAGCTTTTTTGTTAAAAATGAAGATACAAAGGCACATTAGCCTAGGTCTATACAAGGTCAGGATCATCAATATCACTTTCTTCCACCTCCACATCCTGTCCCACTAGAGGGTCTTTGGGGCCATAACACTCATGGAGCTGTCATCTCCTAAGATAACGCTGTCTTCTTCTGGAATCTTCCTGAAGGACCTGCCTGAGGCTGTTTTACAGTTAACTTTAAAAAAATAAGTAGGAGGCCGGGCACGGTGGCTCAAGCCTGTAATCCCAGCACTTTGGGAGGCCGAGACGGGCAGATCACGAGGTCAGGAGATCGAGACCATCCTGGCTAACACAGTGAAACCCCGTCTCTACTAAAAAATACAAAAAACTAGCCGGGCGAGGTGGCGGGCGCCTGTAGTCCCAGCTACTCGGGAGGCTGAGGCAGGAGAATGGAGGGAACCCGGGAGGCGGAGCTTGCAGTGAGCTGAGATCCGGCCACTGCACTCCAGCCCGGGCGACAGAGTGAGGCTCCGTCTCAGGAAAAAAAATTAAAAAAAAAAAAAAAAAAAAATAAGTAGGAGTACACTCTAAAATAATGATTAAAAGTATAGTACAGTAAATACATAAACCAATAACATAATCGTTCACTATTACCATCAAGTATTATGTACTACTATATATAATTGTATATGTTACACTTTTATGCAACTGGTAGTGCAGTAGTTTTGTGTTTTTATTAACCTGGGCTCTATGGATCTGATCACAGTAGTTTGTTGACCAGATCGCAAGAAACAAGTGAGTAATATGTTGGACTATGACTTAACGACACCAATGATGTCATGCGGTGATAGGAATTTTTCAGCTCCATTGTAATCTTACAGGACCAATGTCATATATGCAGTCTGTTGTTGACCAAAACGTTGTTATGTGGTGCATGACTACACTCGTAACTGAGAAAGTCCTGCCTAACATAGATAGTCCAGGGAGCCACATTTTATTCTCTCTCTCTCTCTCTGTGTATATTTTTCAGACTCTCTCTGTGTATATTTTTCAGATTTGGAGTAAGTTGCCCCTTTACCCCTAACTACTTGAATTTGCTCCTAATGACAAGAACATTCATTTAAATACCCACAGTACAACAATCAAAACCATAAAGTCAACATTGATACAGTATTGTATTATCCATGTTGTTTAAATTTCACCAATTTTCCCAGTAATGTAGTAATCCCCTGTGTAGCAACATCGAGAACCGCTGGACCTACACCCATGGGCTGAGCCCTGGCTGTACAATAGTAGAATCACCTGGGGTGGAGAGGAACTTTCAAAAACTACAGATGCCTACCTCTAGAAATTGGATTGATTGGCCAAGTCGTGTGTATTTGTGCGTCTGTGTGCATGGTGACTCTGATACACGGTTAGTGTGGAAACCATTGATCTAAGCCAGTGTGTGGACACTTCCTTTCATTTCTTCCTCGTTTGTCAGTTCCCATTAGCTCTGGGTGGGTATACTGGTTTGAATAGCATTCCCTAAAAGTTCATATCAGGAAGTGACTTTATTTGAAAATAGGGGTTTTGCAGATGTAATCAAGTTGAGATGAGTCATGTTGGGTTAGGTAGGGCACTAAATCCCATGACCAATGTCCTTCAAGAGGAAAGAGATTTGAAGACATAGAGACCCACAGAAAGGAAGGCCAGGTGATGAGGCGGAGTGTGAAATGATGCTGCTATAAGCCAAGTAATACCAAGGATTGCGGGGAGCCAGCAGAATCTAGAAAAAGGCAAGGAAGGATTCTCCCCTAGAGCCTTCAAAAGTAACAAGGTGCTGCTGAACATTTCAGATTTCTAGTCTCTAAATCTGTGAGAGAATTAAATTTCTGCTGTTTACCTAACCAAGTTTGTGGTAATTTGTTACTGTAGGAAAATAATGTAGTGCTCAAGGGACCTAGTTAAGCCAAGATGGCCCAAGCGCAATTTTATTGGGTCATTTGACAGCTTTTCCTTCCTAATAATCAAAGACTCACAGGAGTGTGGTAGTCTTTAGGGTTGGCTGGTGGAGGCGCCTGGGAGGATTACACTTCTCTGGCTCTTAGAGAGAAGTGTGGCTTGTAAACAGATTCTTGAGGTATCTTCCAGGATAGGCTAGATGATGCTTGACACTTCTGGGTGTACCTTTACAAGTCCATGGGTGATTCAAACCATGCTCTCATTCTCTGACGCAGAGACCAGTGATGCTTTAGATGGCAGTTGTTTGGATGGACAGGGCCTGGGAGTAAGATGGTTCGCTGGGAATCCCCCAAACCTATTTGCTACAGGTTTCAGGTGAGACTCTTGATTCTATTCTTGCCACAAGGGGCAAAGGAGTAGAGGTTGAGGTTCCTGGATTTTAATGGGCTTTTGTTGCTAAATATTTCTCAGTTTTATCTTTTACCAATAGAACTTGTGAAGCAGTTGCCTCTTCCAACCCTAAAAGTCCCTGAACTTGTGGACTCTATTCCCTTCCATCCCTGCTTGCAAACTGGTCAATTCTTTTGTAAGCCCACCTCTTTCTTATAATGTCTTGTCAAACACAAGCAAAAGCAGCCAACATGTAACGCTAACCTTGTGTTTTCAGCATCTTCTCTTGGAGTGGTAAGTTCCAAGTTAGGTATGTCTTCTGTCAGTGGCAGCTTTGTCAAATATTTGCTCTCATAAAAGCGACCATCTTCAATTTTGGTCAACACCAATGCTTTGGTCAACAGCATCCACCTTGCCCCTCCCAGCCTCTAAGCCAGTGTACCTATTTTAGTTTTTTATTTCATCAGCAACATTCTTCTAGTATCTTCTTTGATTGTCTAGGTAACAAATAACCCTCAAAAAAGTCTTAGTGGTTGGCCGGGCGCAGTGGCTCATGCCTGTAATCCCAGCACTTTGGGAGGTTGAGGTGGGTGGCTCACGATCACCTGAGGTCAGGAGTTTGAGACCAGCCTGGCCAACATGGTGAAGCCATGTCACCACTAAAAATACAAAAAATTAGCTAGGCTTGGTGGCGGGCACCTGTAATCCCAGCTACTCAAGAGGCTGAGACAGGAGAATTGCTTGAACCCAGGAGGCAGAGGCTGCAGTGAGCCAAGATCATGCCACTTCACTACAGCCTGGGCAGTAAGAGCGAAACTCCATCTCAAGAAAATAACAACAACAACAATCTTAGTGGCTTCTAAGAACAGAGGTCTTTTTTTTTTTTTTTCTCACTCAAGCAAACATTCCCTTGGAAGTTAACTTAGTAACCTATGTTTTCAGTTTATAGGTCTCTGGATCAAGAGGACCCACATCCTTACTTGATGCAAGGACTACTCTGTGCCCCCAGGGACCTCAGACTTGATGTTGTGGAGGTGTGGGGCTTTGGGTGCTTCCCTGGAAGGGTGGAGAGTGTATTTTGCCTGTGGAAGGGAGAGCGTGACCAGAGGGGCAGATTGAGTAGTCACTAGCTCAGCTTACAGATGATTTTGAGTGTGGGCCTCCCAGGCATGTCCAGGGTGGTACTTCCCTTCCCCCATAGAGTCAGGAGTGAGCTGCTTTGTCCAGGGGATTGTGAGCAGAAGTTATGTGTGTCTCTTCCAGCTGGAAGCTTTAAAAGCCAGTGTGGCCACACAATCGTGGCTGTTCTGTCAGCCGGGACCTGGAGTGAGGGGATGTGGAACAGAATCCCCAGGTACCATGAGTGAGAAATAAACTCTTGTCTTTTTAGGCCCTAAGATTTGAGGGTTGTTGGTGACCTAGTTGTATGTGAAGTCATTTTGGGGTTGTTTGTTACCACTACAGTATTTTGGCAGATATAGAAAGAAATACTCCTGCTTTGCACAGGGTGGTGCTTGGAGCTGCAGCATCCATCTTACAACTCAGAGAAGACAAGCTAAAAAAAAAAAAAAAAAAGGTGAAGATTACATACAGAGAAAGGATAGTGGATGGTGGAGCAGAAAGATGCAAAGGACCTGGGTGCCCGGGGGAGAGCCATCAAATTTGCCCTTGGGGCTTTCCTACCACCAGGCTTCCTGTGATGTGAGAAAACAAAGCCCCTTTTTATCATGGACGATTGGGTATTATTACTTGCAGCTGCACAGGTGTAGTAGCCCGAGGAATGACTCACCAAAGGTGCTCATGTTTTAATCCCTAGTACCTGAGAATGTGTTTCTTATACGGCAAAAGGGACATTGCTGGTGTGATTAAAGTATGGATCTTACGATAGGAAGATTATCCTGGATTATTCCCATGGGTCCACGTAAACAAGTCCTTTTAAAGGGAAGCAAGACAGTCAAAGTCAATAGAAGATGGAACAACAAAAGCAGAGCTTGAAGTGATGCATTTTGAAGACACGAGAAGGGATCAGGAGCCAAGAAATTCAGGCAGCCTCTAGGAGCTAGAAAAGACAAGGAAATACATTTTTCCCTGGAGCTGTGAGAAGGAACCCAGCTCTGCTAACACACCTGGATTTTAACCCTGTAAGTCCTATTTTGGATTTCCGACTTCCAGAAATGTAAGAGAATAAATTGGTGCTATCTTAAGCCACTCATTTTGTGGGAATTTGTTACTGGAAACGAATACAGATGGCATCCACTAACCTCATAACAGCAGACCACACCGTCATCTCCCCAGCAAAGTAGCCTCTGGAAGGGAACAGCTAACATTTCCTTGAATATTTAAAAGGAGAATCAACAAGGTATATGAGAATTAGGGAGCAGAAAGGAAGGAACATTTTCCGCTTAGGTTATAACTCATTTCCCTCCAGCCACAATAATAAAAAAAGGAGGGTTCTGGGAAATGAGTATCGTGTTCGGGTTGATCGCCGGGTCATGAAAGGAGCTCCCAGCTACCCTGGACTGCAATGCTGTAGACCTGAATTCCCTTTAGATTACAGTGATGTTAGAGTTCACAGTAATGCCCAGTTCAGGGAAGAGGTGAGATACAGCTGAGGAGGGGCCAGAGCTGGAGCCAGGCTATCTTGGGTCGTGGGGGTCAGGCAAAGTGGCTGGTCCGGGGATTTGCTGAGTGGGTCAACCGGCTCAGTCCTGAGCAGCCGGGCCTCTGGTGCCCAGGTCCACGTGACTGGCAACCTTTCTAGGGATCTAATACTTGTTTCTTGTGGCCCACAAATCTGGAGGATAGAGTTTTCCGTTCCTCGGAAGGGCAAAGGGAGGCCACCGTAGGAGCGCCCACTTGCGCTGGACCGCGCGCCCAGGAAGCCAGGGAAGGGCGGGGCCAGGGAGGGAGGGGACAGGAAGGTGAGGAGGTAGGAGACGGGCCTGGTGGGGTGGAGAGAAAGAGGGCGTGCGCTGCGGGCCCCACCTGCAGGGAGCTGGAGGAGGCGCGGAGCAAAGTAGGCCCTGCCAGCCACGCGGAAAAGCAGTCAGGTGAGCGCGACGGAGCCGGCGCCGGATCTGGGGCTCGGGGACTCCTCCCTGCACCGCTACCTGGACGGCAACTTCTGGAGCCTCAAGAACGAGCTGCGCAGGCTCCTCGGCCGCTGCCCGCTCTTCCGGCAAAGGTACCGCGCTGCGGCCGTCGCCCCTGCCCGCGCCCCCGAACCCGCCGAGCCTGTCTCCTCGGTCCCCGGCGCGTCGCTGCGGACACCGCCCCGGCGAGGGCGAGGTGGGGTGTGCGCTGCGCCTGAGAGGCAGGCCCCTTCTCACCTGCAGATGATGGGCTCTCCTCCCCAGGTGTGTGGGCGCAGCCGGCCGGCCGCCGCCGACTTCCTCGGCCCCCTGAGAGGCGTCCCTCGCCTCCTGAGCTCCCTCCTCCACGAAGAGTCGGGTGCAGGGCTGGACCCCGCGGTGGCAGGCGCGTTGTCTGCTGAGACAGTGTGGCTGGAAGATCGGCCTTGCTTGTTTGCTAAACCTGTTTCTTGAGTCCCCACCCCGCGATGTCCCACCTTTGGTGGGGAGAAGGGGACAGAAAAACCGGGATGGGATAGGGTGGGCGCACAGGGATGGAGTGGCCCGGTCCGGGGCGTATCTGGGCGTCGGG
Source organism: Piliocolobus tephrosceles (assembly GCF_002776525.5). NCBI lineage: Eukaryota > Metazoa > Chordata > Mammalia > Primates > Cercopithecidae > Piliocolobus > Piliocolobus tephrosceles. The sequence continues at coordinate 31,060 of NW_022329841.1, read as the reverse complement.
GTGGGACAGACTTACAGGGCCGCCTCTGAGTGCAGGTGTGCGGAGTGGGCAGCTTCAGCGGGGCAGTTTGGTTATAAGAACTCAGGTCCTTGATGTCATCCGATGCCAGGACAGCCCTGAGAAGCAGGCAGAGGGGTGAGTGCAGCTCGAGTCTGGAGAAGGAGAAATGGCTCAGTCACCGGACAGAACTCGGCATTCGTGTCTCCTGGGGACTCTTTCTCATACCCATTTCAAGCAGTCTGAAAAGCCCAGTTAGAGCCATGCTTTGGAGTTCTAGCTTGAGAAAGCCCTATTAAAAATGTCAGTCTGTGCCCGTGAAGGATTGACTGGTCATGCCCCCTTAGCCCTCGTTTAATTTATTTTGCGGAAACGAGAGGGAAGGAGATGGCTGGAGTGAACGTCAGGCTGTCCTTGGAAAATCTGGGGTTCCTGCACTGGTGTTACCTAGTGGGGAGTTGGGGGCGTTTGAAAGTTGAAAAGTGAGAAGTGTGGGATGGTGGGTGTGTCCATCGGTCTCTCCCCCACTTCTCTTTCGCCCTGTTTCATACATAGTTCTTTCAGTTATGGTTCTCAAAGTGTGGTACAGGGAGCCCTGGGGGTACCCAAGAGCATTTCAGGGGGTTAATGAGTCCAAACTGTTTTTATGGTAATGCAAAAAAAGTTATTAGCTTTTTCACTCTCATTCTCTCACTGATGTACGGTGGCAATTTCCAGAGACCACATGATGTGTAGTATTCCAACAGAAAACATATAGAAGCAGATATGAGGATACAACTGCTTTCTATTAAGACAGACAGTAAAGGGATTTGTAAAAATGTAGAACAATTCTACTCTTCTTGCTAATTTTTTTGTTTTTGTTTTGGAAAATAGTTATTTTCATAAAATACACTAATAGATTTATTAGTTATTTTCAAATGAATTAATAAATATTTGAAAACTTTTCTGTTTTAATTTCTAATACAGTAAATATCAGTGGATATAACCCACCCAAATAAAAGCTCTTTAGGGACCTCATAATTTTTTTTTTTTTTTTTTTTTGATATGGAGTCTGGCTCTGTTTTCCAGGCTGGAGTGCTGTGCTGTGATCTCGTCTCACTGCAACCTCCACCTCCTGGGTTCAAGTGATTCTCCTGTCTCAGCCACCACGTCTGGCTAATTTTTTGTGTTTTTAGTAGAGATGGGGTTTCACCGTGTTGGCCAGGCTGATCTTGAACTTCTGACCTCAAGCGATCTGCCCACCTTGGCCTCCCAAAGTGCTGGGGACCTCATAATTCTTAAGAGTGCAAAGAGTTCCTAAGATCAATAAGTTTGTAAATGGCTGCTTTAAGTCTAGTGAGTTCAGTCGCATCTGATTAGACACACATCCCTTCCTATATTCCTCAGTCTTTTCAGTTTGTTCCTGGGCTATCACCTCTTTGTCTTTCAGTTTAGATAATTGCAGTTTAAAAGATGGAACAAAATTGTAATAACCAAACTACTGATTTGAGGCAAGTAGAAGGGACTTCCTTGTGAATTCCATAGGGACAGAGGAGGGGCGGAGAGGCATGCCTGGATAGGGGAGCCAGTGCAGTAGTTTGTTTCCTGTGTGACTGCTGTCCTGTGATTTGTTTTTGTTTTTTTTTTTTTTGAGATGGAATCTCGCTCTGTCGCCCAGGCTGGAGTGCAGTGGCGCATCTCGGCTCACTGCACGCTCCGCCTCCTGGGTTGACGCCATTCTCCTGCCTCAGCCTCCCAAGTAGCTGGGACTACAGGCGCCCGCCACCACGCCCGACTAATTTTTTTGTATTTTTGGTAGAGATGGCGTTTCACTGTGTTAGCCAGGATGGTCTTGATCTCCTGACCTCATGATCCGCCCACCTCGGCCTCCCAAAGTGCTGGGATTACAGGCATGAGCCACCGTGCCTGGCTGAATTTTTTTCCCCCTTATTGACTTTACATTTGCTCATCCACAGAATGCATATAATATCAATGCTGCTGTATTATGAAGCTTCAATGAAAAACTGTTGCGTGGGCATGGAGTAAACACTGGTTGTGGTGGGATACCAAAACACACATGCACACAAAGGGAAAAGCAAAAATCCCATTACCCTGACAAACACTTTTCCTTTCTTTCCAGTTCTTGTTTATTTACTTTATAATTCAGAGTTGTAGTAATGGCATGAACAACATTTCATATTTTTTCCCAGAATGGTTAAAGATTCTGATATCTATTTGAAAGTTCATATTGTACTATCAGATTTTACCTTAGCCCGTGTTAGAAGATGGCGATCTTGATATCTGGATGTTTTGACATTCTGCTAATGTAAAATGTTCTATAGGAGATGAGAAATAAAACTTCCTCTTCTCTGAGGCAATGCCAGATCTCCTGTGGCTTGTCCTCACCTTACCCCAAACAGGTCTTTGCAGTTAAAGTAGGTGTAGGGGAGAGGGTTGTGGCAGCACAGCAGTGAGTGCTGTGTGTACATAAGTGAGAAGTTTGTGCAGGGCCCGGCAATGCCAGGGCATAAGAGCTCAGGAAACAGTTTTCCTCCAAAAGAGGTTGTGCAACTTCCTACACACACAGTGGGTGGCCACTCTCCTCGGAGGAGGAGTTCATTCCCAGAGTGCTGGCCATTGGCTCCTGGGGCAATATGGGCACAGCCCAGGTTCCTCTTCTAAGGAGTGGCTTTCTCTTTCCCAAGGATGAGCCTGCTGGACTGAGTCCTCAGACTCCGGGAGTGCCCTGGCCGCTTTGGCCGCCTCGTCCTGTTGTGCATCTGACCAGGTGTGCTGCTTGTTGTGACAGCGGGAACATTCTGGGTGACTGGTGACTCATTGGGATTTGCAGGGAAGGTTAAAAAGCAACATCTGAAATGAGATAAGCTTTTGAGATTTTTCTGAGTTTATTGGCGAAGGGAAGCTCTCTCAGGAGAGGCTGGCTGGCAGAGGCAGGTACAGCACACACCCCTCACCCAGAGAACTGAGAAAGCTGCTCCACAGGATTCTGTTCTCCCAGGGCCTTCTCATACCCTTCTCCCACTTGTAGCTCCTGGCTGCTTCCTTCTCCCTTTCTTTCTCTTTATCCCCTTCTCTTTCCTTCCCTAGAGCAAGGCATATTTCTCTTCTTAACTTTTTCATATGTTTAGTTTTTCCCCTGAGTATTTCACAAACACGTTCTCATTAAGAAGAGTCAAATAATTTGGAAAAACTTGAAAGTTTCCTAAAATGTTTCCTCCTGCAGCCATTTTTTTTAAATTGTGGCAAAATATGCACTATATAAAACTGACCATTTAACTGCTTTTCTGAATGTTCACCTCAGTGGCATTAAGTGCATTCACATTGTTGTGCAACCATCACCACTGTCCAGCTCCAAAACATTTCATCTTCCCAAACAGAAACTCTGTACGTGTTAGACACTAACTTCCCACTCCCCTCTTCCCCCAGCCCCGGCAGCCCTCATTCTACATTCTGTCTCTCAGCATCTGACTATTCCAGGTACCATATAAGTGGATTCATATAGAATTTGTTCTTCTGTGACTGGTTTACTTACTCAGTATAATGTCCTCGAGGTTCATCCATGTTGTAGCATGTGTCAAAATTCCCTCTTTTTGAAGGCTGAATAATACTCCATTGTATGTATATACTCCATTTTGATTACTCTTTTTTTTTTTTTTTAGGATGGAGTCCTGCTCTGTCCGGCAGGCTGGAGTGCAGTGGCACAATCTCGGCTCACTGCAAGCTCCACCTCCCGGGTTCACGCCATTCTCCTGCTTCAGCCTTCCGAGTAGCTGGGACTACAGGCACCCGCCACCATGCCTGGCTAATTTTTTGTATTTTTTATTTAGTAGAGATGGGGTTTCACCATGTTAGCCAGGATGGTCTCGATCTCCTGACCTCGTGATCCACCTGCCTCGGCCTCCCAAAGTGCTGGGATTACAGGTGTGAGCCACTGTGCCCAGCCTACATTTTGATTATTCTTATATCTGTTGATAGACATTTGTTCCCCCAGCCACTTTTTACTACTTTACTGTGGTTGTTTTAGTGTGTTTTGCTGTGTTAGTGTGGTTTTTCCACATTTTTCTATTTTTCTTGGAGTTCATACACATATGTGCACATCATTTTGTTATATAAACAGGATCTCATTGTGTATTTTGTTCTACAGCTTTCTCTTTTAAAATTTAATTCTTATTTTCATTGATGAAATGTATGAAAATATTTAATGAGCTTATACTGTGAGGTTTATAATGAAAAACAGCCATGCCCTGCCTCAGCCCTCTTCATCCCTCATTTCTTTTCCTTGTGGGCCACCACTCTCAATTCTTTTACTTCATTCTCATGTAATTTACTCCGTATTCCTAAGTAACATGTCTAGAGAGCCACCTCTTGGTTATCTACTGGCTTACTCTTCTAGAAAATGAATATTTCTCACTACAGCACCATTTTCCTTTTCCTATTCTCTGAAACTCAGTGTATCACCATTTTTACTTAAATCAGTATCCGATGTTCACATTGTTATGGCTATAAAAATACTATTTCCAGCTACGCCCCATAGTGTACCATATTTTATTTCCTTCTGTCACAGCCTTTTTATTTCTTCAGAGATAATCGGCTCCTTTGTCCATTTGCTTAGTTTTCTATAAGCCCATTACTCACTGACCTCCACACTAGATGGATATGAAACAGAACAGATAAAACAGATTTATCACAGGACAGAGAAGTTCCACTCGTCCCACTGTGGTCAAACCTGTCAGGTAATTGGTAGTTCCACCCCTCCTGCCCCACATGGACACATTCATTCTGGAGGCCTCCTTTCGCGGCTTCAGTCCGGATGGGCTCTCCCTGCATCTTCACCACCCCCTTGGGAATTTTCCTTGCATTTCCTCTATGGTCAAGTCACTGTTTTCCCAGGCTTTCTCTTTCTTGGTTACCCTTTGTAGAAGCTTAGAGAGGACCAAGATTCATTAAGGCTACTCCTGTTGAGAGGTGTGGTGTGTGTCGCCTTCCCTTGATCTTGGGTAGTTTTTGCTTTGGTCAACAGAAGATAGCTGAGATGACAGTGTACCAGTTTCCAGACTCAGGCCTGAAGAGACTGGGAGCTTCCACTTCCCATTTCTTGAGGCCCTGAGCTTCCATTTAAAAAGTCATACTTGCCTGTGGCTGCCATTGCTGTGAGGAAGTCCAAGCTGATGCCTGTTGAGAAGCTGCATAGAGAGAGGTAAAGAGATGCTAACATTCCCAGCTGCTTCAGTGCACAGCTGTTTTTCTGAGATGGGACCTCAGACACTGGAGAGCAGAGACAAGCCATCCCTGTTTGTTTCCTGTCCAAATTTCATGGAATAATAACACACTGTTGTTTTAACTTGCTGAGTTTTGGGTGCGTTCTTACATAGACATAGATAACCAAAACAGTCTCTCATCTGATAGCTTCCTAAGAGAGGGTACCTGGGAATTAACTTTTCGAGATTTTAAAATATTTTCATGTCTGAAAATGTTTACTGTTCAATTGACTGAAAATTTTTGTGGGTGTAGAGTTCTAGGCTGGAAATAAATTTTTCCTTAGATTTTTAAAGGTGCATGCCATTAGTTTCTAGCATCCAACATTGCAATGAACAGATCTGACCCTTTCTGCACCTAAACTGTTATGTATAACTTGTTTTTGTCCTTCCCTTCTGGAAGCTTCTTTTTGGCATTGTTGTATTATAGAATTTCATGATGGGGTGACTTGACATGGGTTCTTTTAGTTCATTGGGCATGCAGTGGACCCTTTTAATATGGAAACTTGTGTTCAGTTATCTGCACTGTTCTGTCATCTGGAACTTCTTTTGCTCAGATTTTGTACCTCCTTGCCTTGTCTTCTAATATTTTTTCCTTCCTTTTTTATTTTCCACTCTTTATCTTTTTGTTCTGTGTCCTGGTGAGATTTTCCCAACTTTATCTTCCAACTCCTCTTGAGTTGTTTTTTAAATATCTGCTGTCATATTTTTAATTTTCAAAAGTTCTCTGTTCCTTTTCAACAGCATCTGTTCTTGTTTTGTAGTTACAAAAATATCTTATTTTTGAGAATAGTTGGTGGTAATTTTTGAAGTGTTTGCTTCTATTCTCTGCTTTGTCTCTGTTTTCTTTGAGTTCCTTTTTTCCATTTGTATTTTTGACCTTTTTTATGTTTGAGGCTTTCATTAAACATCAAGTCAGCCATGGATGTTTGTTCACAATATGAGAAATGTGAATAGAACGCTGGTTGCAAATGGCGGGGTTTGTTGGGCCCGGGCTTTCTTGATCACAGAGTAACTTCATTTGGCAGGTCAGTATTGGTGTTTTGTTTAGGACAGGGTTAATTCCTCCAGTGATGAGTCTTTTAGTCTCGTGAGAGGTGGATAGGTAGAGAATGAAGGGCAGATCCTAATCCTCCTTCCTGAGACCTTGGAGCCCCCAGGCTCTCCATGTACAACGTGAGGCTAGTTAGAAAACCATCCTCCTTTCTCAAGACTTGCATTTGTATACCTGACTTTGTTAGAACAAATCACTTGATGCCATCCTCTGGGAAATGGTCTAGGGTGTCCACAGCATGGAGGCCACCCCACATGATTGGCTGCACCTTGTGCATTGGTAAGTGGTGCCTCTCGCTGCAGAGTCTCCTACTGGCTCCAGTGTTTCCCATTTAGGTCCCACGGTTACCCTCCCATGCCACCCTCTCCTAACAGTAAACCCTCAGGCTTTGATGGACTTGGAGAGGGGACTTGAGGATACAGCTGCTTTCAGAGGTACATGGAGCCTCCACTTCCCAAACGTTTATACAACCCAGTGGCACCAGCTAGTTGGCTCCCTCAGCCCTGTAGACTTATCATCTTCTGTTCTAAGTGAGTTACCACTTGCCTGTTCACTGTCTAGCTGACAGTGTGTTGCTGCTATCCCTTGTGGAATGTCAGTTTCTCTTGAGTTCTTGGTTGGTCCACCTGGTTTTATGCCATAAATAATTTTATTATTGAATATCTCTGTTTAAATATGTTCTGATATCCAGAATTTGTAGACCTATATTTATGTGTTAGTGTAGATAGGATTGTCTCATTCTTTTAAAAGCTGCATCAGTTACAATTGTACCAAATTTAATTATGCCATGCCCCATCAAAGGACACTCAGGTTGTGTTCAGTTTGTGTTATCTTTATCAGTGTTGCAGGGAACACCCTCGTATTCATAAGAAGAGATTTCTCTGGATTAGGTTCTAGAGGTGACACCGATGGGACAGAGGTATCTGCATGGAAAACACTGACCAATATTGCCAGATTATCTTCCAAAGGCTCCAGTTTTATTGCTCCCAAGACTGTATGAGGCAATTTCAAATCCAGTTTAATTGTGGGTGTGCAGAGCCTAATCTAAATACCAGTGTTCATCTGTTCATCATTCGAGATACTGTATCAGGTCCTGGAGATGGGCTGGTGAGTGGTGAGGTGGGCCCTGGCTTCCAGGAGCTTCTGCAGCACATGAACTGTGACTGACCTATGACACTGGCAGCCTGCAGCCCCACAGTCACCTTTGGCATTCTCATCTCTCCATTAACGTACATAAATATCCCAGACATCCTATTTTCTACCAGTCCCAGAATTTCAGGTCTCCAAAGGAGCACAAAAATATTTTGGCAAATCATAGGTTTTTAATGTTTAAAATATGTCTTTTGTATTTGTAAACTTGAATGTTAAGTTTTATGAACATTTATTGGATGTAGAGTCCAGACCTCCAGATAGGCAGTTGAGAGGGCTAAGGATGCTCCATGATACAGCCTGGGACAGGACCTCTGTCAGCCATCATTTAGGGACCTGATAATGGGGAATCCACTGGCCCTGTCCTGTGGAAGCTACAGTCTAATGTGGCCAGGTCCTGTGGGACACTGGGATGTCAGCGTGTTTGAATGTTGGAACGTGGGGATTTTTCACAGTGAGAACACTGTTAGGTTGTGGCTGACGTGGACAGTTGTCCTTGGTCCTGTCTAGGAGCCATAGAAATACAAGCTGTTCATGTTGGAGGGAACCTTGCCTTTTTTTGAAGGAGGAAAGAAAGGCTCAAGGAAGAGAAGTGACTTACTCAGGTGTCATTCTCTTCTCCATTAAAATATGTAAATATCCCAGACATTCCTGGGATGTGGAGTGGCAAAGCCAAGAATAGGACCTCTGGGCTTCTGATTCCTAAAGCAGTGATTTCCAGTGTGTTTATATGGAGTATTATGGTGTTAGCTTAATAGGGCTGCCATAATAATGTACCCAGGCTAGGTGACTTAAATAACAGAAGTGTATTGTCTCAGAATTCTAGAGGCTGGGAATCCAAGATCAAGGTGTCAGTGGGTGTCAGCAGGGTTGGTTGCTTCTGAGGACTGCAAGGGAGAATCTGCTGCAGGCTTCTCTCCTTGGCTTGTTGGTGGCTGTCTTTTTTCCTGTCTTCACATGGTCTTCCCTCTGTACCTGTCTGTCTTCAAATTCTCCCTTTTTATAAGGACACCAGTCAACATCTGAATTTTTAGGGCAGTGTGGGGGACACGAGTCAGCTTGTAACATGCAGTGAGTGTGACAGAGTAAGAGCAAGAAGTTACACGTACACCCACGTGTTTGTGTGTGTATAAAACAGAGTTTTATACATTTAAATAGAAACTCCCTACCTCTGACCCCAGCTGGAAAGTCATTTCTTGAGAAATGCTGGATCCCCAAGCCCAGCACAGTGGTTGTCATTGAGTAGCATCTCAGAAAGCCTGTGCTGAGTAGATGGGCAGCAATGAAGAGGTAGGAAGTCAAAACCCTCAGGGCTGGGAGGGCTTCTAAGGAATTTAGTTTAAGATCTCTTATCTGTGGTTTCCTTCCGTGCTATTGCACGCAAGCACTCAGAGAAAATATAAACTGAAGAATGGCGAGGGAGTGGGGGCAGGGGGTTGGCTGATTGTTTTGCAAGTGTCTGCCACCAGCCGCGAGAGAGGAGAGAGGCGGAGAGGTGATTGCATGTTTTCTTGCGAGTCTCACAAACCTGCAAGGGATAGACTTTTTCCAGTCCTTGTCAGACTCTGTGCCCCCTGACTGTGTTAAAATAGGGAGACATTTAGCACGGCTTTCAGTCCCGGATGGAAACAGCAGGGTGAGAAAGAAGGTCCCAGCTGGGGAGAGGGTCCCAGGGATGGGGACAGCTGTCGCTGTCTTGTCTTACACGCATCCACCAGCTAAAATCATGACAGTATGTGGATTTAAACACAAGTCATAGGAGAACAAAGCATGTTTTCGATATGGGTGATTTTGTAAAGGCTTTTTAAGTGTTTGGAGACCATCTCCTCCCAGGTCCAGCATCAAGACAATTATTAGAGTGCTGCTTTGTACTCTGTCATGTGACTTTATTAAGGGGCATTGTCAACCTCTTAGATCACTTTCCTCAACCTTAAATGAATAACTGTACACTAGAAAAAATATTGTTGACTATGTGTAAAGAAAGTTTTCCTTCTTGTTCTGCTTTCCTTGGCAAGAAATTTTGGGGTGATATATTGTTATATTAATAACTTGCTTTCCTGGATGGGAGGAAAGTTTTGGTGTCCCTGACACCTTAGATCCTGATGCCATTGGGTAGCAGAGCTCCTGGGGCCTTTCCTCACCACACTTGTCTGAGTGCTGCAACCACTTCTACAATATGGGCTGTAAAAAGTGAAGGACAGAAGGTGGGTGAATTTGGGGAATTCTCTAGTTTTCTTTTCTGTCACACCAAGGCTTGGGGCTTTCCTGAACTCTCAATAATAAGAGCATCATAAAATTTTTTGAGTGCATACAAAGATAACTCAAAATGGATTAAAGACTTAAGACCTGAAACTGTAGATCTACTAGAAGAAAACACAGGAAAAAAGCTTCTTGACATTGTTTTGGGTAAAGATTTTTTGGAGATGATCCCAAAAACATAGGCAATCAAAATAGATAAATGGGATTGCCTCAAACTAGAAGAGGTGAAATTCACACACACAACTAACCATTTTAAAGTGTACAATTCAGTGGCATTTAGTGTGTTCTCAATATTGTAGAACCATTGCTTCTATCTCATTCCAAAACTTTTTCATCACCCCAGAAAAACGCACTGTACCTATTAAAGAATCACTCCCTTTCACCCTTCACTTATTTCCCTGGCAACCACCATCTACTTTCTGTCTCCATGGAGTTGCCTATTCTGGACATTTCATATAAAAGGTTACAGTAGGTGACCATTTGCATCTGGTGGCTTAGCATGCTTTTGAGTTTCATTCTAGCTGTGTACTTCTATACCTATCAACTATGTAATATCAGTACTTCAGTTCTTTTTGTGTTTGAATAGTGCTGTGTTGTATGCATATATCAGGCAGATAATTTCCTATATTTAAAAACACAGGTGAAGTCTCATACAGTTTGTTTTGTCCCAGGCCACATGGGAAGGTGGCAGTGGGGCTGAGCCTTTTGGCTCCCCAGTCCCTACATTTTTTTCTAGAATATGTTTCCTTTCCTTAAACAGTCATAGTGACTGTTCTGATTTATTTTCCAAAAATTTACTAATTTTACTAGTAACTAACATTATGAAATAAGAGTGCAAGGCTTTGGAAAAAAACAAACCCAAGTTCAGAGACTCAGGGAGAAAGGCTGGGCGGAGGTCAGTGGGTGCTGCCAGGCCTCTGGTGGGACACGGGATCCTTGGTTGACCAAGACTGAGGCTGGCAGAAGGACCAGTGCACCACCTGAAGCACTTTGCACCCTTCCTTTGAGATCATCCATGATTTCTGTGTCTCCGCCCAAGGCTTTCAGAATTTTTCCTAGCCCTTAGAACTCCCCTCACCTGCCTTCCCTTGTGGTGCCTTCCGGAGCAGCCACGTCACCACAGGGATGATTTATGTCCTTGTGAATGTGCCTACACATTTCTCCTCTTCTGCTTCTCCCAGTGAAATCCCACCGGCTGACTGGGGGCAGCAGACAGCACCTTCTGTTCTATCCTATGATTTCCTCTTGAGGTAAAATGCTCAGTCCTTTTAGGGGACTCTCCTTCTAGTGGGTACAGTTGGGGTGCTGCCTCTGGGGCCCCCCAGGCACTGACCCTTCACCTGTAGCATATGTCCCACACCTAGGCCCTGCCTCCTAGTCGTGCCCTGCCTGCAGCCAAAGAACTCTGGCATCAGTGGAGAAAGAGAGAGAGAAGAGAGAGAAAATGAGGGAAAGAGTTCAAGACAGCACTATTAAGTGAAATGAACTAAAACCTTTGCTTGTAAAAGGCCAAGAGACCCAGTGGTCCCACTTTACCCTCATGGGGCTCTGGGCCCATGGAACATAGTTGATGGCATGATTTTCTATGTTTTATAATTTACTTGACTATTAAAGGTGTTTATGATAAAGTTTAGAAAGGGAATTATTTTGGAAAAAATGTAGAGAGGACAGAGTTAGGAGGTGGGATCTGCAGGGTTTGACATTATAAATTATGTCTACTAATCTAATTTGAGACATTCCCCTCTCAAAGGAATTTGAGGTGAAGAAAATGGTGAGGTGGTGATAATTTCTTTTGCTTCCTCATTAAGCACAGTATCAGCAAGGTAAGTACTTGTCCTTACTTCATGCCCCCTCCCTACATTACCTACAACCTTCTCCCACAGTCGACCAGTCACTTTGCAGCCCTCCCACACTTTGCCATAGGAACTGTCTTGTAAACCCTGGAGGAAGCCACTCAGGCATAGCCACCCTCTGGCCACAGGAGTTTGTTTAGAAACAGTCATGTGACCTGACTGTAGTCAATGAAATATGAGGGGAGGAGTTTTTTTGATGTGCCGGGAAAAGACACTTCCTTGCTTACATGAGGGATCTGTCAGAGGGGCACACCCTCTCATCTTGGAGAGGGTGGAGTTCGAGTATGAAGCTAGCCTTGGTGCAGTCATTTTGTCACTTTGAGGGAGACCACTCCTAGGATGAAGTGGCCCATGGAGGCAGAGTAGACAGACACTCAGTTCTGAGGACATACATGAGCCTCAGAATCAAACCTGCTCTGAAGCCCGCTCCAAGTTTGCCTTGCCAGTTCCCAGAGGTAGCGACTGCCCTTTACCGTTCAGGTCAATGCGTGTTGATTTTCTGTTGCTTGCAACCGTAAGCACCATTATTAGCATAAGTAGTTGCTCCTGTTTCAGTTGCAGAGTCAGAAATGCAGCTCACATTGGCCTCAGGTGCGGAGGCTGGAATCTAGGTGCTTGGGTAGCACTTTCAGGAATCCCCCCCCTCCCCCCGCTCTCTTCCTGTCCAGACAGGCCCTGTCCACCTCGTGGCCTTCAGAACTATGGCACATGTGCAACAGCTAGCAGTCAGGGGGAAGAGAGGGACCCTTTTTGGTTTTCAGTCTAACTGACCCAGCTGGCCATGGCTCTTCCTTGCAGTGGTCACTGGGGCCAAGAGCGAGGATTGGCCCAGTCTAGTCAGTGTCTACCCACACCAGAAGGGGTGGCGTCACCAACCGGCATCAGGTGGTTTCGGGAGAGGGAGTGGGTGTCTGCAAGGGAAAATGGGTGATGTAGCTCGGGGAAGGGACAGCAGATGCTTTTCCTTAATCTCTGGACCATTCTAGTGATCAAAGTAATGTCACAGAAGAGAGCCTGGGAAGCCACAGGTCAGGCATTTCTGCCTTAAATGGGAAGTTAGGGGGGTTCTACCGCCTTCCTTTTCTGTGACTTTGATCCGAAGATCAGCAATATTTTTGTTTTTCTGGGTAGAGACTTGCTGACTGATTCCAAATGAAAATATTTCCCACGCAAGGAACCAATGTCTGACTAAAGAGATTGTGGCTCATCAATACCCATTCCTCACTGCTTCTGGAAGTGGCTGCAATTCTGAGGAATCCTGGGCCGGTTTTCTAGCTAAAGCCATTCTTACTGTGTCTTGAGACTGCAGAACTTTGATCTGCACCATAGGGAAAGCAGCCACCTCTGCCCCTTTCTTTTCCTGCAAGGGACTGGAGAGTCTACTGTCACCTCCTATTAGTGTGTATCATTTTTATCTTTCTGTACCCTGTTGCACTGAGTGTTGACAGTACCTCTTCTCTTTAAGTCACTTCACCGTATCCTCTACCTTACAACGTCAAGGCTGGCGATATTTATACTTTGTTCTCACTCTATAAATAAAGCTTTGCCAGTGAACAACTGTAGACAGATGTTGACTGCAGAGCTGAGCAGAGGACTCCGATTACCGTCTTTCTCTTCACAACAATGCCTTTATGTAACATATGCAACCTCTGTTTTTTTTTCAACACTGTCCATGGGCTTATTGTGAATGCTGCAGACATCACTGAGACTTCCAGATCCCTGGCTGTTCTCTACCTCTCCTGATAGCCATGGGAGAATACTTGACTCAACCTTCCCTCAGTGGTCTCAGACTCTGAGATCCAACTACAATTCAGATTGTAGTTGGCCCTTGAGGGAATCACCATGTCTGCCTTCCTACTTCCCATTTACTTGTAAATGGAAAAGTAAGTGCATGAATGGCTCCCAATTCCAGCATGGGACCCGGCTCCTGGGCATGTTGCCTGCCTCCAAAAGGGTGCTTCCTCCACATGTATGTCGAATGGATTTGTTGTTGAAGATGATGAATTTGCACTGTAGACTCCTGCAGAATTTGTGCATGTCACACTCCACCATGAAGGAAATAATATATACAGTGGTCCATTTCCAAGACGAAGTGCCTTACATTGACTTAGGTCAGCAAACTGCAGAAGAAACAGGATATACTAGGCCCCTACTTAAATAGCGGATGCCTGCTTAAATAGCGGAAAGCCTCCTCCTTTCCCCCTCTTCTCCCTCTGCCCCTTAGTTACCTTCACCCTAACCAAAAAAGTTTAGTCTAAGATGAAAGCTTATTAGTCTCCAAAATAGCTCACTTTGTCTGTTCTTATCAGTCTACTCAGCTACTTAGATCATAAGTCAAATATACTTGAAGAGCCCTGAGCTAACTAGGATTGCAATGCACTGTGGGCTGCAATAAAATGCAGCAAGACAACCCTAAAAAAAACATCTAAAGCCCCTACCCAACAATCAATAGGTGACGTCCAGGAAGATTGTGACCCCATAGTACTCAACCTATAAGGAACTGGGAGAGGGACCTGCACACTGGGGGATAAATTGCTTGTTGAAACTGTGCTGGGTGTGCCTGCCCATCAGACACCTGATCTTGCAAGACTGTCATTAAAAGTCTCACTTTGGCTGTTCTCCGGGTCTCTGAGTCCATTTTTGGGTGTGGACGGGTGAGTTTGTTTCTCACAACTAGACACATCCTTTGGGTGACCAACTGCATCACATGTAAACAACAGCCAGAAACAAGGAGCCTGCAAGCCAGCAGACTCAGCCATCCCATGGGCAGAGCACAGCCCCAGGAGGGAGTCAGGCCTGGTTGTATCCATTGGCCTCAGGAGTGGGTGCCCCTCTGGTATATTTAACAGCTGGGACTGCACACCCACTTTTGTTTCTTCAGCTAGCCTCTCGTGTGCCACTCCAGCCTCAGGGTCTCCTAAATTCACCCTATAAAAATAACCGTCCTCGTTTCAAGCAACAAATCTCATTTCTAAGCTGATCACTTTCCTGGAGGTTGGGACCCTGGATGACTTGAGCCAATCAGACCTGCTCTGGGGCTGGGCAGTGGAGTGACCTCAGAATCTTTGCACGGGAGGAAGAGCCACCAGCAGTGTCTGCCAAAACCGACATATCTTTACCTAGTGAAGGAATGTTTTCATGTTTTTTTATGGCTTGTATGGTTGTCTTAGGAGATTGTGTCTGTTTGCATCTCTGCTCATGTGGCCCTGTTTCTCCCTTCACTTCTTGTCTGCTCCCTTCCAGCCCTTTCTACCTTACCACCTCCTCCCCATTCTCCCCTCTTGGGGGCCTCCTTTCTCTGCCCACAGATGCCTCACTTCTTGGCATGTGCAGAGGGATATGGTTCTCACTCTGCCTTCTTTGCCACCCCTGCAACTCATCCTGACGGTGAGTACAGGTAGTTGCTGGACTAAAGGCTTTCTGCTGCAGAAAACAACCATGCCATCCACCCCCGGGAGGCGGCAAAGCCCTGGCCACGTGGGACTTAGTGATAATGTGAAAAATTTCTCTCCGTGCCTTGCTGGGACGCTCCTGCTCCTCTGTCTTCTGTGCTAGAATCTGAGCTCTCTGAGGAGAGGATTGGGCCAAGCTATCTTGGATTCTTCCTACTTAGCGTGGTGCAGGTGCCTAATGAAAGTTTAAGTAAAGAGGCAAGGAAGCAAGGAAAGATGGGAGAAAGGAAGACTGGAGAGGCAGCATCCCTTCTCCTCACTGCACTCCATGAAGTGCACAGGATGCAGAGGCGTGGATTGGAAGTGCCTATCAGGCTTTGCCTCTGGTGCAGGGCATCTTTTCTTCCTCTTCCTCCCTTTTTCTATCTCCTGAGTCTTTCTTCCCTGCTACCTTTGTAGACTTTGCCAGTTAGCAACTGTACATTTCCCCGGCTGAGTGACTTCACAACTGAAATTAAACCACAGTACTTAGAAAGCCCTGTCTTTGCATTTTCTCAGTCTCCCTTGCTGGTTCAGAGCTTGCAGTCTTTGCCAGTTACCACAAGATGATTCAACAGTTTCTGTTTCCATTCACCGTCAATTCATCAGGCTGTGCAGGTGGCTCCCGGGGGTAGGGTGAAGGCTGCAGTGGTAGGAGGTTGAGCTACGGGTGCAGCTGTGGTGTTTACTAGAAGGCAGGTGGTTTCTTTGCTCTCTGTCTTTGGGGATTTGTTCTTCATGCCCACCTGTCATTTGTGTGAGTGCTTGGCCGTGGCTTTACCTCGTTGGTGTTGGACATAAGGCATTTTTGACTCTTGCCATTTTCAACAAGAAGAGAATGATGTAGGGAATTACCATGGGCTGAATTGGAGGTGTTTCTGGAAGCAAACTTGCAAAACGGACCAGGTAAAAGGGACCAGGAAAAAGGGGCAGGTTATTAAAGCGGGAGCATGCTGTGAAAGCAGCTTGAATTTGAAGTTCATGTTGGTGCTTCATTCCAGAACGTCTGTGCTAACTGGAATCATTCCATGCGTGGTCAAAGGGTAGACACCAAGGGTGTCCCTGGTCATGATGGCATTCAAATTTGGTATCTGAAGATGTGTTTTCCACTAGATCAAAACATCAAAACTGATTTTTGATTTAGATTTTGAGAAAACCATGCACAAAGACTGTTTTTTTAAATGTTTCAGTTTTTTGTTTTCATTTTTAATGCACAAAGGTCATTTTGTTGTTTGTGTTGCCTTGGTTTTTCCTTCTTTTTAAAATAAACTTTTTTATTTTGCAATAATTTTCAATGTGTAGAAAAGTTACAAAGCATAGTACAGAGATTTGCCGAATACTTTCCCCTGTTATTCACATCTTAACACAACCATAGCACATTTGTCAAAATGAAGACAGCAGCATTGACAGGCCGGGCGGGGTGGATTACGCCTGTAATCTCAGCACTTTGGGAGGCTGAGGCTGGCGGATCACCTGAGGTCAGGAGTTCAAGAGCACCTTGGCCAACATGCCAAAACCCTGTCTCTACTAAAAATACAAAAAAATTATCCAGGCGTCATGGCAGGCACCTGTCATCCCAGCTAATCAGGAGGCTGAGGCAAGAGAATTGTTTGAACCAGGGAGGTAGAGGTTGCAGTGAGCCAAGATCGCACCACTGCACTCTAGCCTGAGTTATAGAGGGAGACTCCATCTCAAAAAAACAAAGCAGCATCTATTAAACTCTAGACTTTGTTTGTGTTTCTTTAGTTTTCCCACAGGTGGTCGATTTCTGCTCCAGGGTCCCATCCAGGATACCACACTGTGTTTTGCTGTCACATCTCAGTGTCCCCTGGTCTGTGACAGTTCCTCCGCCTTTCATGCTTTTCATGACCCGGCTCTTTTGAAGAGTCTGGCCAGGTGTTTGTTGAATGTCTCTCAATTTGGGTTTGTCTGTGTTTTCCTTATGACTAGATTGGGATAATGGGTGTTGGGAAGAATATCCTGAGGAAATGCCTTTCTGGTCACATCGTGTTGGTGAGTACATTCCATCAACATGGCTTATCCCTGGTGATGTTTGTAGTGCTTGTCAGGTTTCTCCACTGTACAATTACTTTTTCCCTCTTTGGAAGCCAGTCACTCCGTCCAACGTTCAAGGTGGGTGAGTGGGTAGGTGGGGCTGGTTAAGCTCCGTGTTCTGGAGGAGAGAGTATCTATGCAAATTATTTCTTATAGGAGATCGATCTCTTTCCCCCCACGTATTTATTTATGAAATCATTTACTTATATCAGTATACACTAACATAGGTTTATTTTGTGTTTTGGGTTACAATCCAACAGCACTTTGTTGCTCAAATTGTTCCAGCTTTGGCCATTGGGAGTTTCAGGCTCATCTTATATTTTCCCTGTCCTGGAATCAGCCATTTATCCAAGGAGCCCTAGTTTCTTTTATTTGACAACAGTATTTAGAAACCAACTTTGGTGCACAAAGTTCTTACTTAAGAAAACAATGGCCCTACCATGATTCCATTTCTGATCATCTACTTTTTTCCACTGCTATATATATATATAAATTATATATATAACATATAAACAAACATATGCATATTATATATAAACAAATATACATATATTTGTGTGTGTGTATATATATGTGTGTGTGTGTGTGTGTGTGTGTGTGTATTTTTTGAGACAGTGTCTTGCTCTGTTGCTCAGGCTAGAGTGCAGTGGCACGATCATGGCTCACTGCAGCCTCGACCTTCCAGGCTCAAGTGGTCCTCCCACCTCAACCTCCTGAGTAGCTGAGACTACAGGTGCTCTGCTAATTTTTGTATTTTTTGTAGAGATGGGGCTTCGCCATGTTGCCCAGGCTTGTCTTGAACTCCTCAGCTCAAACAATCCACCTGCCTTGGGCTCCCAAAGTACTGGGATTACAAGTGTGAGCCACCATGCCTGGCCCCAACACTTTATATTTAAAAATTTAAACATGCACAAAAATGGAAAGACCTTGACATTGAGCATGTTTCTATCCACTACCTAGATTCTGCCATTAACATGCTACTATACTTGCTTTATCACATATTTGCCCATCTATTGATCTCTCTATTCGCCATATCCCATTTTTGGGTGCATTTCAAAATTACTAACATAAATACTCTTCCCCCCTAAATAACTCAGTGTGCATACCACTTGCAAGACTTCAATATGTGCCAGATCTTTTTAATTTGCTGTAAAACTTCATACAATGAAATGCAACAATCTTAAGTGTATGTTCCTAGGGCTTTGCCAAATATATACACCTATGTAACCCAACCCCTGTCAAAATACATAGAACATTATTATCACCCCAAAAAGTTGTCTTATACCCTTGCCACCTGCTCCCACCCTCCTGGAGGTAACCACTGTTGTGTGTGGATTTTTCCCTTACTATTGGTTTTGTCTGTTTTAGTGCTTATTATCAGAATCACACAATTTGTTCACTCAATATATTTTGGTGGTATATTAATTCAATTCAATCCTGTATAATGATGAAAATGAATGAACCACAACTACAACAGATGCTAAAGATGACTCTAATTAGCCATGCTAAGTGAAAGAAGCCAGACACAAAAGAATACATAGTAGATAATCCCATTTCATTTCTTTTGTTTTCTTTTTTTTTTTTTTTAGATGGAATCTTGCTCTGTCTCGCCCAGGTTGGAGTGCAACAGCACAATCTTGGCTCACTTCAGCCTCTGCCTTCTGGTTTCAAGCAAGTCTCCCTAGCTGGGACTACAGGCATGTGCCACCACACCTGGCTAATTTTGTATTTTTAGTAAAGACAGGGTTTCACCATGTTGTCCAGGCTGGTCTTGAACTCATGACCTCAGGTGATCCACCTGCCTCAGCCTCTCAGAGTGCTGGGATTACAGCGTGAGCCACCATGCCTGGCCTGTTTCTTTAATATTCAAAAGAAACAAAAAATACATTGGGCATGGTAGTGTACTTATAGTCCCAACTACTTGGGAGGCGGAGGCAGGAGGATCGCTTGAGGCCTGGAGTTCAAGATGAGCCTGGGCAACATAATGAGACCCTGTCTCAAAATAAATAAATAAAAGAAGTAAAAAATAATTTATGAAGTTATAAGGCAGGATAGCAGCTAGCACTGTGTAGGAGAGAGAAAGTAGTGATTGAGGGGGATCTTGTATGCTGGTTCTGGAATGTGATTTTCCTTGGCTTGGGTGCGGATTGCACAGTTGAGGTGACTTGGCGATAATTCACTGGGCTGTACATTTACCACTCATGCCTTTGTTCTTGTTGCATTGTATGTTGCTACAGTGCTTTAAAAATAAGATACTTGTCATGTCCATCAATTTTGTGTGTGTGCATGACACTACTGTGTGTATTAGCTATCTACTGATATGTAACAAATTACTCCAAAATGTAGCCGCTTAAACCCCAATATATATTGTCTCACACAGCATCTGTGGGTCAGGAATTTCCGAGTGTCTTCATTGGGTTGCGCTGGGTCTGGGTCTCCCATAAGGTTGCATTTAGGATGTTGGCCTTGGCTTGACTGGGGCTGGAAGAGCCCCTTCTCCAATATCTCATTGATATAGTTTGGATGTTTGTCCCTTCCAAACCTCATGTTGAAATGTGATGCTGATGTTGGAGGTGGGACCTAGTGGGAGGTGTTTGGGTTACGGGGGCAGATTCCTCATGAATGACTTGGTGCTGACCTCCTGGTGATGAGTGAATTCTCACTCTATTAGTTCACTTGAGAGCTGGTTGTTTAAAGGCCTCTGGCACCTCCTCCTCTCTTTCTTACCCGCTCTCTTGCATGAGACACACCTGCTCCCCCTTTGCCTTCTACTTCTACCATCAGTAGAAGCCCACTGAGGCTTCATGAGAAACCCAGCAAATGCTGGTGCCATGCTTGTACAGCCTGCAGAATCGTGAGCCAAATAAACCTCTTTTATTTATAAATTACCCAGTCTCAGGTGTTCCTCTGTAGCAATGCAAAATGGACTAATACACTCATTGACAGGGCTATTGGAAGGAGATCTCAGTTCGTCTCCAGGTGGACTATTTATAAGGCTGTTTGAGTGTCCTCACGTCTTGGCAACTGGCTTCCTCCAGAGCAACTGAGCCACAAGAGCTCAGTATAATGTTTGCTAGGTTAATATATGTCATTTATTGTGTATCAGCAGTATGTTCCTTTTTATTGCTAAGTAACATTATGAATAGATCATAGTTTACCAATTCTATTGATGGACACCAGGGCTGTTTCTAGTTTGGAGCTATTATGAATAAAGCTGCTAAGAACATTCTTCTGTGACAATTTGTGTGGGCATGTAATTTTATTGCTCTTGGATAAATACCTAGCAATGTAATTGTCAGGTCATGGGATAGGTACCTGTTTAATTTTATGAAATCTATGAGATCTTTTGCCAAAGTGGTTGTACCATTTTACATTTTTATGACAAAGTGTGACAGTTATAATTGTTCCATGTCTTTGTCAAAATTTTGTGTTGTCATTATTTAAAAAATTTAGCCGTTTGAGTAGGTGCGTATTATTGTTTCATTGTAGCTATAATTTGCATTCCTATGATGCCTTAAGATGTTGAGAACTTTCTCATGTGCTTGCTGGTCATTTGTATATCCTCTTGCACACGTGCACGTGTGTGTGTGTGTGTGTAATTCTATGAATTTTTTTTTCTTTTTGAGATAGGATCTCTGTCACCCAGGCTGGAGTGCAGTGGCATGATCTTGGCTCACTGCAGCTTCAACATCCTGGGATCAAGCGATCCTCCCACCTCCTCCTCCCAAGTAGCTAGGACTACAGACATACCTGGGCCATTTAAAATTTTTTTTGTAGAGAAGGGGTCTAGCTGTGTTGCTAGGCTGGTCTGGAACTCCTGGGCTCAAGTGATTCGCGTGCCTCAGCCTCTCAAAGTGCTGGGATTACAGGTGTGAGCCACCATGCTGCCCTGCCTAGTTCTATGATACTTTATCCACTATGTAGTATTGTGTGACCAACACCATGATCAGGGCACACAGCGTCACAAAGAAACTGCCCTGTGTTTTTCCTTCAGAGTCAGAATCTCCACAGCCCTAACCCTTGGCAGCCACTGGTATGTTCTCCATTACCATAATTTTGTCACTTTGAGAGTTTATACAGTTGGAATTACATCATATGTAACTGTTTTGAGATTGGCTTTTTTTTCACTCAACACAATGCCCTATCCAAGTTATTGTGAGCTATCCAAGTTGTGTGTGTCAGTGGTTCATTCCTTTTAATTGTCGAGCAGTATTCCATTTCATGGATGTGCCACAGTTTATTTATCCATTTGCCAGTGGCATTTGGGTTGTTTCCAGTTTTAGATGATTGTAAAAAAGCTGCTGTAAACATTCCTGTACAGATTTTAAAAATAACTTTTGTAAACAAAGAATTTCTCCTAGGGTGTGTAACTGGGAGTGGGATTGCACATGGAAAGTCTATGTTTAACTTCATAACAAACTGTCAGACTTTTCTAGAATTCCATTTTACATTCCCGAATTCCCGAATGTAAAATGGAATTCTAGAAAAGTCTGACAGTTTGTTATGAGTCAGACTTTTGTATAAAGTCTGACCACTCCAGCCAGTGAGAGGTCTAGTTGCTCAGCATGCTTGTTAACACTTGGTATGGTCAGCATTTGTTTTGCCACCTTGCCAGGCTTCCTAGAGAGGTCTCTCTCTTTCTCTCTCCCCTCTCTCCTCTCTCCTCTCTCCTCTCTCCTCTCTCTCCTCTCGTATCTTTTGCTTCACTTCTTGCTCTGTGGCCTGCTTTAGCTCAGAGGTTTGCAGTCTTGTTCTTAATCACAGGACTGTTTTACAACCTGAATCCTACACAGAATGCCAATAGGGAAGTCACATGATGGTGGAGCTGCTGGGCAGAGCTAGGCCCTCTCTAGACCTCATCATGTCTCCTACAGCTGTCCCCAGATGCCTCTCACATGTGAGGCCTGACCCCCACCCCCAGCACTGATGCCATAAACCCAGGGCCTCTGCCTGCAGCCTGAGATCTAGGAACACTAATATTTGCCTTATCTCCATATCTTAGAGACCCAAGAAGACAGAAAAGAGAAATTATAGCTGATAACATGTCAAAAAATCATTGTTTATGATTTTATACGCCATTGTTATACAGATAGTATTTGAGGAAAACTACCAAGATTGTTAAATGTGGCGGTTTATATTTGAAGACAGCAAATACACAGCTATGCATATCGCTTAGGGGATTGGAGCATAAGGATGTATTTCTAAAATCCTGATTTTTCCATGGCAGATTGTCACCTGTTTGCTCGAACAGTGTTAGCAATTTAGGTATTATGATGATGATGATAAACCAATGTTCAAGCTTTCAGCTAGAGAGTTTCCAGAATAGTTTTTCATCCAGCTTTAATCTCTTTATGAATTTGTTATGGCAGCAGTTCAAATGAGGAACGTGCTCCATCTGGTGGTTCTTTTTAACTATACAATTTAAAATAAAATTTAAACATTTATTTGGAATAGGTGTTATTTTAACTTGGTTCAAAAGTCAGCATAAAAAGATAGAGTACTGTTTCCCATCTACTGAATTTTCCCACCTCCATCCCGCGTACCCAAAAGGTGAAAGCTACCAGTTTCTTAGTGTGTCCTTAAAGAAATTAAAATAAAAATACACATATGCAAGCAATGTGTGTATTGTTAATCACTATTTCTGCCCACATAACATTATTCTCATCCTTTGTAGGGCATTTTGGGAGTGGGAATGAGAATAAACCTGTAATTAAAATGTTAATTAAAATAAACCTGTAATTAACACGTCTCTGTTGAGAAATTTATTTGATATAAGGAAGTTGGGTATTAATAGTTGAGAGCTGTTTAGTAATAGCCCACTTTTCTTAAGTCCTGTTTTTTTGTTGTTGTTTTTTTTTTCCTGAGGTGGAATCTTGCTCTGTCACCCAGGCTGGAGTGCAATGGCACAATCTCAGCTCACTGCAACCTCCACCTCCCGGGTTCAAGCGATTCTCCTGTCTCAGCCTCCTGAGTAGCTGGGATTACAGGCGCCTGCCACCACGCTTGGCTCATTTTTTCTGTTTTTAATAGAGACGGGGTTTTGTCACGTTGGAACAGGCTAGTCTCAAACTCCTGACCTCAGTTGATCTGCCTGCATTGGCCTCCCAAAGTGTTGGGATTACAGGTGTGAGCCACTGTGCCGGGCCAAGGCCTGTTTATTTTATAGGTTTTGATCATTTCTTCAGCTCTTTTGGCCGATGTATATATTATCTGTGCATTAGTGGCCCTCATCTACTGATGTATTGTGTCTTATTTTTCTGCATGGATTGCACAAAATCATTACTAGGATTTGACACTTAGGAGATGTTTATAATTACGAGCAGGAAACCTTACAATGTGAGAATAGATGTGAGTTTGGGATTCTAAAATAGATGAATAACAAAGATTTTATAGTAAAGTTACTGAAATGGAAATGTAAAGAAATAGCTAATAACCTGTGTTTCAGAATCTTACCTATAATGTACTTCATGGCATCCCCATAGGCTCTGCTATTTAATTTTTGTAGTTTGAGGTTTCTCTTGATTCACATTTTTTCTTTTTGATTAAAGAATTTATAGTTTAACACATCTGAGTGTGTGTGTGTGCATATATATATATATATATTTATACACACACACACACACATATATATATCTGTAATGCTCCATAGCTTACATTGTTCCATACTTATGCATACTCCTAACATGTGTGAAGACATTCAAAGAACCACATTTCTGGAAGTAGAATTGCTGAATCAAAAAGTAGGGTCAGAGCCAGGATGGTGGTGTGCACTTGAAGTTCTAGTTAGTCAGAGGGCTGAGGCAGGAGTATTCCTTAAGCCTAGGAGTTAGAGAATAGCCTGAGCAACGGAGTGAGACACCATCTCAAAAACAAATAAACAACAAAACCCCAAAAGGTAGGTTCATTTGTAATTTTTATTGATATCATCTAATTGCTATAAGTCGAGATTGTACCAATTTATACTTTGCCTCCCTTCGTCCCACCCTCCCTCCTTCCCCTGTTCAGCCCTCCCCTGGGCTAGCATATGAGGGCATCTGTTCCCCACAACCTTGCCAACCTTGATAGTGTGTTATCACACTGTCTGGACTTTGTTCATTTGACAGGCAAAAATTGGTATGAGTGTAATTTTAATTTGTGTTTCTTTTAATACATCTGGGAGCAGGGGTTTTAAAGATATGTTTAAATGCCATTTGTATTTCCTATTGTGTGGTGTGGACCATCTGTTCAAATCGATTGTCCACTTGGTCCGTTTTTTTTTGTTGTTGTTGTTTGTTTATTTTATTTTTATTTTTTAAAATTATTCTTTAAGTTCTGGGATACATGTGCAGAACGTGCAGTGTTGTTACATAGGTATACACGTACCATGGTGGTTTGCTGCACCCATCAACCCGTCACCTACATTAGGTATTTCTCCTAATGTCATCCCTCCTCTAGCCCCCCCCACCCCCGACAGGCCCCAGTGTGTGATGTTCCCTTCCCTGTGTCCATGTATTCTCATTGTTCAACTCCCACTCATGAGTGAGAACATGAGGTGTTTGGTTTTCTGTTCTTGTGATAGTTTGCTGAGAATAATGGTTTCCAGCTTCACCCATGTCCCTGCAAAGGACATGAACTCATCCTTTTTTATGGCTGCATAGTATTCCATGGTGTATATGTGCCACATTTTCTTTATCCAGTCTATTTTTTTTTTTTTTTTTAGACGGAGTCTCGCTTTGTCGCCCAGGCTGGAGTGCAGTGGCCGGATCTCAGCTCACTGCAAGCTCCGTCTCCCGGGTTCATGCTATTCTCCTGCCTCAGCCTCCCGAGTAGCTGGGACTACAGGCGTGCGCCACCTTGCCCTGCTAGTTTTTGTATTTTTCAGTAGAGACGGGTTTCACCGTGTTAGCCAGGATGGTCTCGATCTCCTGACCTCGTGATCCGCCTGTCTCGGCCTCCCAAAGTGCTGGGATTACAGGCTTGAGCCACCGCGCCCGGCCGGTATCCAGTCTATTTTTAATGAACAATAGGAGCTCAGTAATTAGGAGGATTGGCGCCTTTGCAATGACATCAGTAACCAATATTTTGTCTCAGTTTGTCATTTGTCTTTTGATATCCTTACGGTCTTTTTGTCATGCATAAATTTTTGTTATTAGTCGCATTTATCAGTCTTTTCTTTATGGCTTCTAAATATTATGCCATATTTAGAAAGATTTCTTGGATTAAAATTATGAAATAATTCTTCAGGTTTTATTTTAATACTTTGTGGTTTTATTTTTCTTCATGTCAATTGTTGATCTATTTGGAATTTATTCTGGTACATGGTGTGAAATGGGGATCTGACTTAATTTTCCTTTCCAGTTGGCCACCCAGCTGGATTTTTCAATAATGTTTGTTTTTCCCATGATTTGATATACCAGGTTTGTCTTATATATATTAAATTTCTATATATACTTACTTCTGTTTCTCAATATTCCATTTTATTCTATCGGTCTATCTGCCTGTTTTGCACAATTTGAGTTAGTTAAGGCCTTATCACACATCTTTTTAAAAAAATATTTTTAAGGCAAATTTGCCCCTTTAATTTTTTCTTCAGCTTTTTTTAAGTTCAGGGGTACATGTGCAGGATGTGCACATTTGTTACATAGGTAAGCGTGGGCCATGATGGTGTGCTGTACAGATCATCTCATCGTCTAGGTATTCAGCCCAGCATCTATTAGCTATTCTATCTGATGCTCTCCCTCCCCTAACCCCCCAAGAGAGGCTCCAGTGTGTGTTGTTCCTCACCATGTGGCCATATGTTCTCATCATTCAGCTCCGACTTATAAGTGAGAACATGTAGTGTTTTGGTTTTCTGTTCCAGCATTCGTTTGCTGAGGATAATGGCTTCCAACTTGTCCATGTCCCTGCAAAGGACGTGATGTCATTCCTTTTTATGGCTGCATAGTACTCCATGGTGTATATGTACCACATTTTCTTTATCCAGTCTATCATTGATGGACTCCATGTCTTTGCTAATGTAAACAGTGCTGCAGTGAACATTTGCATGCATGTATCTTTATATTCCTTTGGGTATATACCCAGTATTGGGATTGCGGGGTCAATTAGTATTTCTGCATCTAGGTCTTTGAGGAGTCGCTACACTGTCTTCCACAATGGTTGAACTTTACACTTTTACCAACAGTGTAAAAGTATTCCTAGTTCTCTGCAACCTCACCAGCATCTGTTGTTTTTTGACTTTTTAATAATCTCCATTCTGATTGATGTGAGATGGTATCTTATTGTGGTTTTTATGTGCATTTCTCTAACGATCAGTGATGTTGAGCCTTTTTTCATGTTTGTTAGCCACATGTATGTCTTCTTTTGAGAAGTGTCTGTTCATGTCCTTTGCCTATCTTTTAATGGGGTTATTTGTTTTTTTTCTTGTAAATTTGTTTAAGTTACTCATAGACTCTGGATATTAGACTTTTGTCAGATAGATAGATTGCAAGAATTTTCTCCCATTCTGTAGGTTGTTCACTCTGATGATAGTTTCTTTTGCTGTCTGGGAGCTCTTTGGTTTAATTAGATCCCATTTGTCCATTTTTGCTTTTGTTGCAGTCACTTTTGGTGTCTTCATTATAAAATCTTTGCCCATGCCTATGTCCTGAGTGGTATTCCCTAGATTTTCTTCTAGGGTTTTTATAATTGTGGGTTTTACATTTAAGTCTTTAATCCATTTTGAGTTAATTTTTGTATATGGTGTAAGGAAGGGGTCTAGTTTTAATTTTCTGCCTATAACTCGCCAGCTCTCCCAGCACAATGTATTAAATAGGGAGTCCTTTCCCCATTGCTTGTTTTTGTCAGGTTTGTCAACGATCAGATGCTTGTAGAGATGCAGTCTTATTTTTGAGTTCTTTATTCTGTTCCATTGGTCTATGTGTCTGTTCTTATATGAGTATCATGCTGTTTTAGTTACTATAGTCTTGTAGTATAGTTTGAAGTCAGATAGTGTGATGCCTCTATCTTTGTTCTTTTTGCTTAGGATTGTCTTGGCTATCTGGGCTCTTTTTTGGTTCCATATGAATTTTAAAATAGTTTTTTCTAATTCTGTGAAGAATGTCAATGGGAGTTTAATGTGAATAGCATTGAATCTGTACATTATTTGGGGCAATATGGCCATTCTCTGATGGTTGTATTTTTGTGGGGTCAGTAGTGATATCCCCTTTATCATTTCTGATTGAGTTTATTTGATTCTTCTAACTTTTCTTCCTTATTAGTCCAGCTAATGGTCTATTGAATTAATTTGTTCAAAAAACCAACTCCTGGGCTCATTGATTTTTTTGAAGTGTTTTTCACATCTCTGTCTCCTTCATTTCAGCTCTGATCTTGGTTATTTCTTGTCTTCTGCTAGCTTTGGGAGTTTATTGCTCTTGGTTGTCTTGTTCTTTTAGTTGAGATGTTAGGTTGTTAACTTGAGATCTTTCTATCTTTTTGATGTAGGCATGTAGTGCTATAAAGTTCCCTCGTAACACTGCTTTAGCTGCGTCACCGATATTCTGGTACATCATCTCTTTGTTCTCATTAGTTTCAAAGAACTTCTTGATTTCTGTCTTAATTTCATTATTTACCCAAGACTCATTCAGGAGCAGGTTGTTCAGTTTCCTGTAGTTGTGTGGTTTTAAGTGAATTTCTTAATCTTGAGTTCTAATTTGATTGCTCTATAGTCTGAGAGACTGTTTGTTATGATTTCAGTTCCTTTGCATTTGCTGAGGAGTATTTTACTTCCAATTGTGTGATCAATTTTAGAGTAAGTGCCATGTAGTGATGAGAAGAATGTGTATTTTGTTGTTTTTGGGTGGAGAGGTCTGTAGATTTCTGCTAGATATCTACAGAACTTCTAGGCAACCCTCAAATATGTGAGAGTCCAGCCAAGGTCAGAGGAGCTGTCTGTCCAATTCATGGCTGACTGAAATACATGAATGAGTTTAATTGATCCAAACCTGAGTTCAGGTCCTAAATATCTTTGTTAATTTTCTTTCTTGATGATTTGTCTAATATTGTCAGTGGGGTGGTAAAGTCTCCCAGTATTATTGTGTGAGAGTCTAAGTCTCTTTGTAGGTCTCTAAGAACTTGCTTTATGAATCTGGGTGCTCCTGTATTGGGTGCATGTATATTTAGGACAGTTGACTCTTCTTGTTGAATTGAACACTTTACCATTATGTAATGCCCTTCTTTGTTTTTTATAATCTTTGTTGGTTGAAAGTCTATTTTTTTCAGAAACTAGGATTGCAACCCCTGATTTTTTTTTCCATTTGCTTGGTAAATTTTTCTTTATCTCTTTATTTTGAGCCTATGTGTGTCTTTGCACATGAGATAGGTCTCTTAAAGACAGCATACTGATGGATCTTGGCTCTTTATTCAGCTTGGCAATCTTTTCACCCATTTTATTTTCTGAAAAGATCATACTTTCTAGGGTTTAGAGTTTTCTTCACTATTTTTGTTTGTTTCTTTTTATCTATGAATTTTAAAATCACTTGTTGGCATTGTTATTTGGATTATGTTTAATGTATGAATTAACATAAGGAGAATTGATTTCATTACGATATTGTCTTCTATTAAAAAGCATGGCACATATTTCTATTTCTCCAAGTCTTCTCTTGTATTCTTTAGGTATATTTAGATGAAAGTTTTTTCATCTAAGTTCTGTAAATTTAAAAATTTATTCTAATATATATTTTAATTTTATTACTTTTGCAAGTGGGATCTTTTCCTTCATGTATTTTCTAACTGGTTTTTAATGTATCTGTATAAAAGCTATTGATTTCTTTTATTGTGTATCCTGCTAACTCTTATTTTTGCAGTAGTTGTTAGTTGATTGTCTTAGGGGCTTCCAGGTGTATAATCATGTTATAGCTAGTTATAATGCAATATATAGTGGCTCAAAATGACAGTTGTTTATTATTGTTCACATATCTGTGCATGACTGGGATGACCTTCTGGTCTTAACTGAACTCATTCATGTATTTCAGTGAGCCATGAATTGGACATACGGCTTCTCTGACCTTGGCTGGACTCTCACATATTTGAAGGTTGCCTAGAAGTAGGTTGGTTTAGGATGGCCATGGCCAAGACAAGTGAGCTGTTCTCATATATCTCTTACTTTATATCACCCCCAAGCATGGTAGTCTGAGCATATTTTTAGCTTCATTCAGGGATATTCCTATGAGTATCACAGGATATGATACTTCTTTTTCATTAGCATTCACGTGGAACAAACCAGGTAGGGAAATGCATAAGCACTGACTCAAGTGTTTGCTTCTCTCAAGTCTACCAATATTTTAATGGCCAAAGAATGTCCCATTGGCTAGGTCCAGATTTAAGGGGTAGGAAAATAGGCCCTGCCTCTTAAATGAGAGCTGGAGTGTCAAAGGGCAAGAGTCAAGGAGAGGTGAAACACAGGTGTTATCGGTAAATCAACCTGCTACATGCATCTGCAAATAGTGATGGTGTTACTTGTTCCTTTCCAATTTTGATTTCTCTAATTTTTTTCTCTCGTCTAATTGCATTGGCTAATACCACCAGAACAATATTCAACAGCAACCTCTTGTGGTTGTTGCTTTCAAAGAGCCAGCTTTTGGATTTATTAGTTACTACTTTTTCTGTTTTCTGATTCCTTTTTTTAAACAATTGATTCTTTTTTCTTTAATGTGTTTTTTTCCCTAGCTTCTTTAGTCAGCTGCTGTAGCAATTGCTGTTGATACCCAAGATCCATTTACTAGGCTTGCATACCCATCGACTGGTTCTGAGAATGTTGATTAATATCAGTTCCCAGTTGAACATTTCTCCTATGAATTGTCATTGATTATGGGAATTACCTTCTCTGGAAATACCTGAGGTTATGCTTTCTCTTTGGGAATACCCTGCAATCAATGACTAACTAAGAGAGTGGGACAACTCTGTGATGCCATTTATATTCCAAAGCTCCCCATGGAATCAGGCTGAGGCTAAACTTTCTATGAGCTTACATCTTTGCAAGCTCCCAGGTGGCCTGTGTGCTCTAAAGGCCTCCTGTCTGCATTGATGCCTGTCATCCTGCTATACACTCATGCTGCCAGTTGCTGATGGTTTGCTTCCCCACCTGCATTTGTAAGGATGGTTTATTTTTATCCCAGAGACTCCAGACCAACTCTGGTCTGGCCAAATCAGCTAACTTCTTTGCTGTTTGATGGGCTGAACCATACCTTCTCTAGTGAGATCTGTGCCTCTTCCAACATTTTCCTCTTTTTAGGTGCTCTCTCTCAGCCTGAGGGTACCATATGGAGTTTCCCTGTTTCTTATAGTGATTATTTTATCATAGTAATACTTTGTATTAAACTTTGTCTGTTTAACCTATTGCATGATTTCTTTCTTCTGATTGGCCCTAGACTGCTACATCTTGTGATTATCAGTTTTTGTTTTACATATTTGAGGCTTTGTTTGGTGTGTACACATTTAGGATCGTTATGTCTTCTTTGTGGATTGATCCTTTTATAATTATAATATATTTTGCTATCTTTAGTGATGTTCTTTTTTCTGACATCTACTCTAGCTGATATAAATATACCCACTTCTACTTTTTCTTTTTGATTAGCATTCACGTGGCTTTTTTAATCTTTTAGCTTTCAACTTGCCTATGTCATTATATCTGAAATGGATTTCTTGCAGATAGCATATTTTTAGACTTAAAAAAATTCATTCTACCAATCTTTGTCTTTTAATTGTGGTATTTAAACCATTTACATTTAGGGTAATTATTGATATGTCAATGTTTAAATCTGCCACTTTATTATTTGTTTCTTCTGTCTCTTATTTCCCTTTTTTTTTTGTTTTCTTACCTTCCTATGGATTATTTGAACATTATTTTAGGATACTGTCTTGATTTATTTATTGTGTTTTAGACTATATCACATTCTATATTTTCTTAGTGGTTGCTTGAGGTATTACAGTGCATACATAACTTACCGTAGTTTACTAGTATTGTCCTACCACTTTGAGTGAAGTATAGAAACC
>NW_022329840.1:0-38408 GCF_002776525.5 Piliocolobus tephrosceles | reverse complement strand
GGTTTCTATACTTCACTCAAAGTGGTAGGACAATACTAGTAAACTACGGTAAGTTATGTATGCACTGTAATACCTCAAGCAACCACTAAGAAAATATAGAATGTGATATAGTCTAAAACACAATAAATAAATCAAGACAGTATCCTAAAATAATGTTCAAATAATCCATAGGAAGGTAAGAAAACAAAAAAAAAAGGGAAATAAGAGACAGAAGAAACAAATAATAAAGTGGCAGATTTAAACATTGACATATCAATAATTACCCTAAATGTAAATGGTTTAAATACCACAATTAAAAGACAAAGATTGGTAGAATGAATTTTTTTAAGTCTAAAAATATGCTATCTGCAAGAAATCCATTTCAGATATAATGACATAGGCAAGTTGAAAGCTAAAAGATTAAAAAAGCCACGTGAATGCTAATCAAAAAGAAAAAGTAGAAGTGGGTATATTTATATCAGCTAGAGTAGATGTCAGAAAAAAGAACATCACTAAAGATAGCAAAATATATTATAATTATAAAAGGATCAATCCACAAAGAAGACATAACGATCCTAAATGTGTACACACCAAACAAAGCCTCAAATATGTAAAACAAAAACTGATAATCACAAGATGTAGCAGTCTAGGGCCAATCAGAAGAAAGAAATCATGCAATAGGTTAAACAGACAAAGTTTAATACAAAGTATTACTATGATAAAATAATCACTATAAGAAACAGGGAAACTCCATATGGTACCCTCAGGCTGAGAGAGAGCACCTAAAAAGAGGAAAATGTTGGAAGAGGCACAGATCTCACTAGAGAAGGTATGGTTCAGCCCATCAAACAGCAAAGAAGTTAGCTGATTTGGCCAGACCAGAGTTGGTCTGGAGTCTCTGGGATAAAAATAAACCATCCTTACAAATGCAGGTGGGGAAGCAAACCATCAGCAACTGGCAGCATGAGTGTATAGCAGGATGACAGGCATCAATGCAGACAGGAGGCCTTTAGAGCACACAGGCCACCTGGGAGCTTGCAAAGATGTAAGCTCATAGAAAGTTTAGCCTCAGCCTGATTCCATGGGGAGCTTTGGAATATAAATGGCATCACAGAGTTGTCCCACTCTCTTAGTTAGTCATTGATTGCAGGGTATTCCCAAAGAGAAAGCATAACCTCAGGTATTTCCAGAGAAGGTAATTCCCATAATCAATGACAATTCATAGGAGAAATGTTCAACTGGGAACTGATATTAATCAACATTCTCAGAACCAGTCGATGGGTATGCAAGCCTAGTAAATGGATCTTGGGTATCAACAGCAATTGCTACAGCAGCTGACTAAAGAAGCTAGGGAAAAAAACACATTAAAGAAAAAAGAATCAATTGTTTAAAAAAAGGAATCAGAAAACAGAAAAAGTAGTAACTAATAAATCCAAAAGCTGGCTCTTTGAAAGCAACAACCACAAGAGGTTGCTGTTGAATATTGTTCTGGTGGTATTAGCCAATGCAATTAGACGAGAGAAAAAAATTAGAGAAATCAAAATTGGAAAGGAACAAGTAACACCATCACTATTTGCAGATGCATGTAGCAGGTTGATTTACCGATAACACCTGTGTTTCACCTCTCCTTGACTCTTGCCCTTTGACACTCCAGCTCTCATTTAAGAGGCAGGGCCTATTTTCCTACCCCTTAAATCTGGACCTAGCCAATGGGACATTCTTTGGCCATTAAAATATTGGTAGACTTGAGAGAAGCAAACACTTGAGTCAGTGCTTATGCATTTCCCTACCTGGTTTGTTCCACGTGAATGCTAATGAAAAAGAAGTATCATATCCTGTGATACTCATAGGAATATCCCTGAATGAAGCTAAAAATATGCTCAGACTACCATGCTTGGGGGTGATATAAAGTAAGAGATATATGAGAACAGCTCACTTGTCTTGGCCATGGCCATCCTAAACCAACCTACTTCTAGGCAACCTTCAAATATGTGAGAGTCCAGCCAAGGTCAGAGAAGCCGTATGTCCAATTCATGGCTCACTGAAATACATGAATGAGTTCAGTTAAGACCAGAAGGTCATCCCAGTCATGCACAGATATGTGAACAATAATAAACAACTGTCATTTTGAGCCACTATATATTGCATTATAACTAGCTATAACATGATTATACACCTGGAAGCCCCTAAGACAATCAACTAACAACTACTGCAAAAATAAGAGTTAGCAGGATACACAATAAAAGAAATCAATAGCTTTTATACAGATACATTAAAAACCAGTTAGAAAATACATGAAGGAAAAGATCCCACTTGCAAAAGTAATAAAATTAAAATATATATTAGAATAAATTTTTAAATTTACAGAACTTAGATGAAAAAACTTTCATCTAAATATACCTAAAGAATACAAGAGAAGACTTGGAGAAATAGAAATATGTGCCATGCTTTTTAATAGAAGACAATATCGTAATGAAATCAATTCTCCTTATGTTAATTCATACATTAAACATAATCCAAATAACAATGCCAACAAGTGATTTTAAAATTCATAGATAAAAAGAAACAAACAAAAATAGTGAAGAAAACTCTAAACCCTAGAAAGTATGATCTTTTCAGAAAATAAAATGGGTGAAAAGATTGCCAAGCTGAATAAAGAGCCAAGATCCATCAGTATGCTGTCTTTAAGAGACCTATCTCATGTGCAAAGACACACATAGGCTCAAAATAAAGAGATAAAGAAAAATTTACCAAGCAAATGGAAAAAAAAATCAGGGGTTGCAATCCTAGTTTCTGAAAAAAATAGACTTTCAACCAACAAAGATTATAAAAAACAAAGAAGGGCATTACATAATGGTAAAGTGTTCAATTCAACAAGAAGAGTCAACTGTCCTAAATATACATGCACCCAATACAGGAGCACCCAGATTCATAAAGCAAGTTCTTAGAGACCTACAAAGAGACTTAGACTCTCACACAATAATACTGGGAGACTTTACCACCCCACTGACAATATTAGACAAATCATCAAGAAAGAAAATTAACAAAGATATTTAGGACCTGAACTCAGGTTTGGATCAATTAAACTCATTCATGTATTTCAGTCAGCCATGAATTGGACAGACAGCTCCTCTGACCTTGGCTGGACTCTCACATATTTGAGGGTTGCCTAGAAGTTCTGTAGATATCTAGCAGAAATCTACAGACCTCTCCACCCAAAAACAACAAAATACACATTCTTCTCATCACTACATGGCACTTACTCTAAAATTGATCACACAATTGGAAGTAAAATACTCCTCAGCAAATGCAAAGGAACTGAAATCATAACAAACAGTCTCTCAGACTATAGAGCAATCAAATTAGAACTCAAGATTAAGAAATTCACTTAAAACCACACAACTACAGGAAACTGAACAACCTGCTCCTGAATGAGTCTTGGGTAAATAATGAAATTAAGACAGAAATCAAGAAGTTCTTTGAAACTAATGAGAACAAAGAGATGATGTACCAGAATATCGGTGACGCAGCTAAAGCAGTGTTACGAGGGAACTTTATAGCACTACATGCCTACATCAAAAAGATAGAAAGATCTCAAGTTAACAACCTAACATCTCAACTAAAAGAACAAGACAACCAAGAGCAATAAACTCCCAAAGCTAGCAGAAGACAAGAAATAACCAAGATCAGAGCTGAAATGAAGGAGACAGAGATGTGAAAAACACTTCAAAAAAATCAATGAGCCCAGGAGTTGGTTTTTTGAACAAATTAATTCAATAGACCATTAGCTGGACTAATAAGGAAGAAAAGTTAGAAGAATCAAATAAACTCAATCAGAAATGATAAAGGGGATATCACTACTGACCCCACAAAAATACAACCATCAGAGAATGGCCATATTGCCCCAAATAATGTACAGATTCAATGCTATTCACATTAAACTCCCATTGACATTCTTCACAGAATTAGAAAAAACTATTTTAAAATTCATATGGAACCAAAAAAGAGCCCAGATAGCCAAGACAATCCTAAGCAAAAAGAACAAAGATAGAGGCATCACACTATCTGACTTCAAACTATACTACAAGACTATAGTAACTAAAACAGCATGATACTCATATAAGAACAGACACATAGACCAATGGAACAGAATAAAGAACTCAAAAATAAGACTGCATCTCTACAAGCATCTGATCGTTGACAAACCTGACAAAAACAAGCAATGGGGAAAGGACTCCCTATTTAATACATTGTGCTGGGAGAGCTGGCGAGTTATAGGCAGAAAATTAAAACTAGACCCCTTCCTTACACCATATACAAAAATTAACTCAAAATGGATTAAAGACTTAAATGTAAAACCCACAATTATAAAAACCCTAGAAGAAAATCTAGGGAATACCACTCAGGACATAGGCATGGGCAAAGATTTTATAATGAAGACACCAAAAGTGACTGCAACAAAAGCAAAAATGGACAAATGGGATCTAATTAAACCAAAGAGCTCCCAGACAGCAAAAGAAACTATCATCAGAGTGAACAACCTACAGAATGGGAGAAAATTCTTGCAATCTATCTATCTGACAAAAGTCTAATATCCAGAGTCTATGAGTAACTTAAACAAATTTACAAGAAAAAAAACAAATAACCCCATTAAAAGATAGGCAAAGGACATGAACAGACACTTCTCAAAAGAAGACATACATGTGGCTAACAAACATGAAAAAAGGCTCAACATCACTGATCGTTAGAGAAATGCACATAAAAACCACAATAAGATACCATCTCACATCAATCAGAATGGAGATTATTAAAAAGTCAAAAAACAACAGATGCTGGTGAGGTTGCAGAGAACTAGGAATACTTTTACACTGTTGGTAAAAGTGTAAAGTTCAACCATTGTGGAAGACAGTGTAGCGACTCCTCAAAGACCTAGATGCAGAAATACTAATTGACCCCGCAATCCCAATACTGGGTATATACCCAAAGGAATATAAAGATACATGCATGCAAATGTTCACTGCAGCACTGTTTACATTAGCAAAGACATGGAGTCCATCAATGATAGACTGGATAAAGAAAATGTGGTACATATACACCATGGAGTACTATGCAGCCATAAAAAGGAATGACATCACGTCCTTTGCAGGGACATGGACAAGTTGGAAGCCATTATCCTCAGCAAACGAATGCTGGAACAGAAAACCAAAACACTACATGTTCTCACTTATAAGTCGGAGCTGAATGATGAGAACATATGGCCACATGGTGAGGAACAACACACACTGGAGCCTCTCTTGGGGGGTTAGGGGAGGGAGAGCATCAGATAGAATAGCTAATAGATGCTGGGCTGAATACCTAGACGATGAGATGATCTGTACAGCACACCATCATGGCCCACGCTTACCTATGTAACAAATGTGCACATCCTGCACATGTACCCCTGAACTTAAAAAAAGCTGAAGAAAAAATTAAAGGGGCAAATTTGCCTTAAAAATATTTTTTTAAAAAGATGTGTGATAAGGCCTTAACTAACTCAAATTGTGCAAAACAGGCAGATAGACCGATAGAATAAAATGGAATATTGAGAAACAGAAGTAAGTATATATAGAAATTTAATATATATAAGACAAACCTGGTATATCAAATCATGGGAAAAACAAACATTATTGAAAAATCCAGCTGGGTGGCCAACTGGAAAGGAAAATTAAGTCAGATCCCCATTTCACACCATGTACCAGAATAAATTCCAAATAGATCAACAATTGACATGAAGAAAAATAAAACCACAAAGTATTAAAATAAAACCTGAAGAATTATTTCATAATTTTAATCCAAGAAATCTTTCTAAATATGGCATAATATTTAGAAGCCATAAAGAAAAGACTGATAAATGCGACTAATAACAAAAATTTATGCATGACAAAAAGACCGTAAGGATATCAAAAGACAAATGACAAACTGAGACAAAATATTGGTTACTGATGTCATTGCAAAGGCGCCAATCCTCCTAATTACTGAGCTCCTATTGTTCATTAAAAATAGACTGGATACCGGCCGGGCGCGGTGGCTCAAGCCTGTAATCCCAGCACTTTGGGAGGCCGAGACAGGCGGATCACGAGGTCAGGAGATCGAGACCATCCTGGCTAACACGGTGAAACCCGTCTCTACTGAAAAATACAAAAACTAGCAGGGCAAGGTGGCGCACGCCTGTAGTCCCAGCTACTCGGGAGGCTGAGGCAGGAGAATAGCATGAACCCGGGAGACGGAGCTTGCAGTGAGCTGAGATCCGGCCACTGCACTCCAGCCTGGGCGACAAAGCGAGACTCCGTCTAAAAAAAAAAAAAAAAATAGACTGGATAAAGAAAATGTGGCACATATACACCATGGAATACTATGCAGCCATAAAAAAGGATGAGTTCATGTCCTTTGCAGGGACATGGGTGAAGCTGGAAACCATTATTCTCAGCAAACTATCACAAGAACAGAAAACCAAACACCTCATGTTCTCACTCATGAGTGGGAGTTGAACAATGAGAATACATGGACACAGGGAAGGGAACATCACACACTGGGGCCTGTCGGGGGTGGGGGGGGCTAGAGGAGGGATGACATTAGGAGAAATACCTAATGTAGGTGACGGGTTGATGGGTGCAGCAAACCACCATGGTACGTGTATACCTATGTAACAACACTGCACGTTCTGCACATGTATCCCAGAACTTAAAGAATAATTTTAAAAAATAAAAATAAAATAAACAAACAACAACAACAAAAAAAAACGGACCAAGTGGACAATCGATTTGAACAGATGGTCCACACCACACAATAGGAAATACAAATGGCATTTAAACATATCTTTAAAACCCCTGCTCCCAGATGTATTAAAAGAAACACAAATTAAAATTACACTCATACCAATTTTTGCCTGTCAAATGAACAAAGTCCAGACAGTGTGATAACACACTATCAAGGTTGGCAAGGTTGTGGGGAACAGATGCCCTCATATGCTAGCCCAGGGGAGGGCTGAACAGGGGAAGGAGGGAGGGTGGGACGAAGGGAGGCAAAGTATAAATTGGTACAATCTCGACTTATAGCAATTAGATGATATCAATAAAAATTACAAATGAACCTACCTTTTGGGGTTTTGTTGTTTATTTGTTTTTGAGATGGTGTCTCACTCCGTTGCTCAGGCTATTCTCTAACTCCTAGGCTTAAGGAATACTCCTGCCTCAGCCCTCTGACTAACTAGAACTTCAAGTGCACACCACCATCCTGGCTCTGACCCTACTTTTTGATTCAGCAATTCTACTTCCAGAAATGTGGTTCTTTGAATGTCTTCACACATGTTAGGAGTATGCATAAGTATGGAACAATGTAAGCTATGGAGCATTACAGATATATATATGTGTGTGTGTGTGTGTATAAATATATATATATATATATGCACACACACACACTCAGATGTGTTAAACTATAAATTCTTTAATCAAAAAGAAAAAATGTGAATCAAGAGAAACCTCAAACTACAAAAATTAAATAGCAGAGCCTATGGGGATGCCATGAAGTACATTATAGGTAAGATTCTGAAACACAGGTTATTAGCTATTTCTTTACATTTCCATTTCAGTAACTTTACTATAAAATCTTTGTTATTCATCTATTTTAGAATCCCAAACTCACATCTATTCTCACATTGTAAGGTTTCCTGCTCGTAATTATAAACATCTCCTAAGTGTCAAATCCTAGTAATGATTTTGTGCAATCCATGCAGAAAAATAAGACACAATACATCAGTAGATGAGGGCCACTAATGCACAGATAATATATACATCGGCCAAAAGAGCTGAAGAAATGATCAAAACCTATAAAATAAACAGGCCTTGGCCCGGCACAGTGGCTCACACCTGTAATCCCAACACTTTGGGAGGCCAATGCAGGCAGATCAACTGAGGTCAGGAGTTTGAGACTAGCCTGTTCCAACGTGACAAAACCCCGTCTCTATTAAAAACAGAAAAAATGAGCCAAGCGTGGTGGCAGGCGCCTGTAATCCCAGCTACTCAGGAGGCTGAGACAGGAGAATCGCTTGAACCCGGGAGGTGGAGGTTGCAGTGAGCTGAGATTGTGCCATTGCACTCCAGCCTGGGTGACAGAGCAAGATTCCACCTCAGGAAAAAAAAAACAACAACAAAAAAACAGGACTTAAGAAAAGTGGGCTATTACTAAACAGCTCTCAACTATTAATACCCAACTTCCTTATATCAAATAAATTTCTCAACAGAGACGTGTTAATTACAGGTTTATTTTAATTAACATTTTAATTACAGGTTTATTCTCATTCCCACTCCCAAAATGCCCTACAAAGGATGAGAATAATGTTATGTGGGCAGAAATAGTGATTAACAATACACACATTGCTTGCATATGTGTATTTTTATTTTAATTTCTTTAAGGACACACTAAGAAACTGGTAGCTTTCACCTTTTGGGTACGCGGGATGGAGGTGGGAAAATTCAGTAGATGGGAAACAGTACTCTATCTTTTTATGCTGACTTTTGAACCAAGTTAAAATAACACCTATTCCAAATAAATGTTTAAATTTTATTTTAAATTGTATAGTTAAAAAGAACCACCAGATGGAGCACGTTCCTCATTTGAACTGCTGCCATAACAAATTCATAAAGAGATTAAAGCTGGATGAAAAACTATTCTGGAAACTCTCTAGCTGAAAGCTTGAACATTGGTTTATCATCATCATCATAATACCTAAATTGCTAACACTGTTCGAGCAAACAGGTGACAATCTGCCATGGAAAAATCAGGATTTTAGAAATACATCCTTATGCTCCAATCCCCTAAGCGATATGCATAGCTGTGTATTTGCTGTCTTCAAATATAAACCGCCACATTTAACAATCTTGGTAGTTTTCCTCAAATACTATCTGTATAACAATGGCGTATAAAATCATAAACAATGATTTTTTGACATGTTATCAGCTATAATTTCTCTTTTCTGTCTTCTTGGGTCTCTAAGATATGGAGATAAGGCAAATATTAGTGTTCCTAGATCTCAGGCTGCAGGCAGAGGCCCTGGGTTTATGGCATCAGTGCTGGGGGTGGGGGTCAGGCCTCACATGTGAGAGGCATCTGGGGACAGCTGTAGGAGACATGATGAGGTCTAGAGAGGGCCTAGCTCTGCCCAGCAGCTCCACCATCATGTGACTTCCCTATTGGCATTCTGTGTAGGATTCAGGTTGTAAAACAGTCCTGTGATTAAGAACAAGACTGCAAACCTCTGAGCTAAAGCAGGCCACAGAGCAAGAAGTGAAGCAAAAGATACGAGAGGAGAGAGAGGAGAGAGGAGAGAGGAGAGAGGAGAGAGGGGAGAGAGAAAGAGAGAGACCTCTCTAGGAAGCCTGGCAAGGTGGCAAAACAAATGCTGACCATACCAAGTGTTAACAAGCATGCTGAGCAACTAGACCTCTCACTGGCTGGAGTGGTCAGACTTTATACAAAAGTCTGACTCATAACAAACTGTCAGACTTTTCTAGAATTCCATTTTACATTCGGGAATTCGGGAATGTAAAATGGAATTCTAGAAAAGTCTGACAGTTTGTTATGAAGTTAAACATAGACTTTCCATGTGCAATCCCACTCCCAGTTACACACCCTAGGAGAAATTCTTTGTTTACAAAAGTTATTTTTAAAATCTGTACAGGAATGTTTACAGCAGCTTTTTTACAATCATCTAAAACTGGAAACAACCCAAATGCCACTGGCAAATGGATAAATAAACTGTGGCACATCCATGAAATGGAATA
Source organism: Piliocolobus tephrosceles (assembly GCF_002776525.5). Classification (NCBI taxonomy): domain Eukaryota; kingdom Metazoa; phylum Chordata; class Mammalia; order Primates; family Cercopithecidae; genus Piliocolobus; species Piliocolobus tephrosceles. The sequence continues at coordinate 28,611 of NW_022329840.1, read as the reverse complement.
CTGCTCGACAATTAAAAGGAATGAACCACTGACACACACAACTTGGATAGCTCACAATAACTTGGATAGGGCATTGTGTTGAGTGAAAAAAAAGCCAATCTCAAAACAGTTACATATGATGTAATTCCAACTGTATAAACTCTCAAAGTGACAAAATTATGGTAATGGAGAACATACCAGTGGCTGCCAAGGGTTAGGGCTGTGGAGATTCTGACTCTGAAGGAAAAACACAGGGCAGTTTCTTTGTGACGCTGTGTGCCCTGATCATGGTGTTGGTCACACAATACTACATAGTGGATAAAGTATCATAGAACTAGGCAGGGCAGCATGGTGGCTCACACCTGTAATCCCAGCACTTTGAGAGGCTGAGGCACGCGAATCACTTGAGCCCAGGAGTTCCAGACCAGCCTAGCAACACAGCTAGACCCCTTCTCTACAAAAAAAATTTTAAATGGCCCAGGTATGTCTGTAGTCCTAGCTACTTGGGAGGAGGAGGTGGGAGGATCGCTTGATCCCAGGATGTTGAAGCTGCAGTGAGCCAAGATCATGCCACTGCACTCCAGCCTGGGTGACAGAGATCCTATCTCAAAAAGAAAAAAAAATTCATAGAATTACACACACACACACACACGTGCACGTGTGCAAGAGGATATACAAATGACCAGCAAGCACATGAGAAAGTTCTCAACATCTTAAGGCATCATAGGAATGCAAATTATAGCTACAATGAAACAATAATACGCACCTACTCAAACGGCTAAATTTTTTAAATAATGACAACACAAAATTTTGACAAAGACATGGAACAATTATAACTGTCACACTTTGTCATAAAAATGTAAAATGGTACAACCACTTTGGCAAAAGATCTCATAGATTTCATAAAATTAAACAGGTACCTATCCCATGACCTGACAATTACATTGCTAGGTATTTATCCAAGAGCAATAAAATTACATGCCCACACAAATTGTCACAGAAGAATGTTCTTAGCAGCTTTATTCATAATAGCTCCAAACTAGAAACAGCCCTGGTGTCCATCAATAGAATTGGTAAACTATGATCTATTCATAATGTTACTTAGCAATAAAAAGGAACATACTGCTGATACACAATAAATGACATATATTAACCTAGCAAACATTATACTGAGCTCTTGTGGCTCAGTTGCTCTGGAGGAAGCCAGTTGCCAAGACGTGAGGACACTCAAACAGCCTTATAAATAGTCCACCTGGAGACGAACTGAGATCTCCTTCCAATAGCCCTGTCAATGAGTGTATTAGTCCATTTTGCATTGCTACAGAGGAACACCTGAGACTGGGTAATTTATAAATAAAAGAGGTTTATTTGGCTCACGATTCTGCAGGCTGTACAAGCATGGCACCAGCATTTGCTGGGTTTCTCATGAAGCCTCAGTGGGCTTCTACTGATGGTAGAAGTAGAAGGCAAAGGGGGAGCAGGTGTGTCTCATGCAAGAGAGCGGGTAAGAAAGAGAGGAGGAGGTGCCAGAGGCCTTTAAACAACCAGCTCTCAAGTGAACTAATAGAGTGAGAATTCACTCATCACCAGGAGGTCAGCACCAAGTCATTCATGAGGAATCTGCCCCCGTAACCCAAACACCTCCCACTAGGTCCCACCTCCAACATCAGCATCACATTTCAACATGAGGTTTGGAAGGGACAAACATCCAAACTATATCAATGAGATATTGGAGAAGGGGCTCTTCCAGCCCCAGTCAAGCCAAGGCCAACATCCTAAATGCAACCTTATGGGAGACCCAGACCCAGCGCAACCCAATGAAGACACTCGGAAATTCCTGACCCACAGATGCTGTGTGAGACAATATATATTGGGGTTTAAGCGGCTACATTTTGGAGTAATTTGTTACATATCAGTAGATAGCTAATACACACAGTAGTGTCATGCACACACACAAAATTGATGGACATGACAAGTATCTTATTTTTAAAGCACTGTAGCAACATACAATGCAACAAGAACAAAGGCATGAGTGGTAAATGTACAGCCCAGTGAATTATCGCCAAGTCACCTCAACTGTGCAATCCGCACCCAAGCCAAGGAAAATCACATTCCAGAACCAGCATACAAGATCCCCCTCAATCACTACTTTCTCTCTCCTACACAGTGCTAGCTGCTATCCTGCCTTATAACTTCATAAATTATTTTTTACTTCTTTTATTTATTTATTTTGAGACAGGGTCTCATTATGTTGCCCAGGCTCATCTTGAACTCCAGGCCTCAAGCGATCCTCCTGCCTCCGCCTCCCAAGTAGTTGGGACTATAAGTACACTACCATGCCCAATGTATTTTTTGTTTCTTTTGAATATTAAAGAAACAGGCCAGGCATGGTGGCTCACGCTGTAATCCCAGCACTCTGAGAGGCTGAGGCAGGTGGATCACCTGAGGTCATGAGTTCAAGACCAGCCTGGACAACATGGTGAAACCCTGTCTTTACTAAAAATACAAAATTAGCCAGGTGTGGTGGCACATGCCTGTAGTCCCAGCTAGGGAGACTTGCTTGAAACCAGAAGGCAGAGGCTGAAGTGAGCCAAGATTGTGCTGTTGCACTCCAACCTGGGCGAGACAGAGCAAGATTCCATCTAAAAAAAAAAAAAAAGAAAACAAAAGAAATGAAATGGGATTATCTACTATGTATTCTTTTGTGTCTGGCTTCTTTCACTTAGCATGGCTAATTAGAGTCATCTTTAGCATCTGTTGTAGTTGTGGTTCATTCATTTTCATCATTATACAGGATTGAATTGAATTAATATACCACCAAAATATATTGAGTGAACAAATTGTGTGATTCTGATAATAAGCACTAAAACAGACAAAACCAATAGTAAGGGAAAAATCCACACACAACAGTGGTTACCTCCAGGAGGGTGGGAGCAGGTGGCAAGGGTATAAGACAACTTTTTGGGGTGATAATAATGTTCTATGTATTTTGACAGGGGTTGGGTTACATAGGTGTATATATTTGGCAAAGCCCTAGGAACATACACTTAAGATTGTTGCATTTCATTGTATGAAGTTTTACAGCAAATTAAAAAGATCTGGCACATATTGAAGTCTTGCAAGTGGTATGCACACTGAGTTATTTAGGGGGGAAGAGTATTTATGTTAGTAATTTTGAAATGCACCCAAAAATGGGATATGGCGAATAGAGAGATCAATAGATGGGCAAATATGTGATAAAGCAAGTATAGTAGCATGTTAATGGCAGAATCTAGGTAGTGGATAGAAACATGCTCAATGTCAAGGTCTTTCCATTTTTGTGCATGTTTAAATTTTTAAATATAAAGTGTTGGGGCCAGGCATGGTGGCTCACACTTGTAATCCCAGTACTTTGGGAGCCCAAGGCAGGTGGATTGTTTGAGCTGAGGAGTTCAAGACAAGCCTGGGCAACATGGCGAAGCCCCATCTCTACAAAAAATACAAAAATTAGCAGAGCACCTGTAGTCTCAGCTACTCAGGAGGTTGAGGTGGGAGGACCACTTGAGCCTGGAAGGTCGAGGCTGCAGTGAGCCATGATCGTGCCACTGCACTCTAGCCTGAGCAACAGAGCAAGACACTGTCTCAAAAAATACACACACACACACACACACACACACACATATATATACACACACACAAATATATGTATATTTGTTTATATATAATATGCATATGTTTGTTTATATGTTATATATATAATTTATATATATATATAGCAGTGGAAAAAAGTAGATGATCAGAAATGGAATCATGGTAGGGCCATTGTTTTCTTAAGTAAGAACTTTGTGCACCAAAGTTGGTTTCTAAATACTGTTGTCAAATAAAAGAAACTAGGGCTCCTTGGATAAATGGCTGATTCCAGGACAGGGAAAATATAAGATGAGCCTGAAACTCCCAATGGCCAAAGCTGGAACAATTTGAGCAACAAAGTGCTGTTGGATTGTAACCCAAAACACAAAATAAACCTATGTTAGTGTATACTGATATAAGTAAATGATTTCATAAATAAATACGTGGGGGGAAAGAGATCGATCTCCTATAAGAAATAATTTGCATAGATACTCTCTCCTCCAGAACACGGAGCTTAACCAGCCCCACCTACCCACTCACCCACCTTGAACGTTGGACGGAGTGACTGGCTTCCAAAGAGGGAAAAAGTAATTGTACAGTGGAGAAACCTGACAAGCACTACAAACATCACCAGGGATAAGCCATGTTGATGGAATGTACTCACCAACACGATGTGACCAGAAAGGCATTTCCTCAGGATATTCTTCCCAACACCCATTATCCCAATCTAGTCATAAGGAAAACACAGACAAACCCAAATTGAGAGACATTCAACAAACACCTGGCCAGACTCTTCAAAAGAGCCGGGTCATGAAAAGCATGAAAGGCGGAGGAACTGTCACAGACCAGGGGACACTGAGATGTGACAGCAAAACACAGTGTGGTATCCTGGATGGGACCCTGGAGCAGAAATCGACCACCTGTGGGAAAACTAAAGAAACACAAACAAAGTCTAGAGTTTAATAGATGCTGCTTTGTTTTTTTGAGATGGAGTCTCCCTCTATAACTCAGGCTAGAGTGCAGTGGTGCGATCTTGGCTCACTGCAACCTCTACCTCCCTGGTTCAAACAATTCTCTTGCCTCAGCCTCCTGATTAGCTGGGATGACAGGTGCCTGCCATGACGCCTGGATAATTTTTTTGTATTTTTAGTAGAGACAGGGTTTTGGCATGTTGGCCAAGGTGCTCTTGAACTCCTGACCTCAGGTGATCCGCCAGCCTCAGCCTCCCAAAGTGCTGAGATTACAGGCGTAATCCACCCCGCCCGGCCTGTCAATGCTGCTGTCTTCATTTTGACAAATGTGCTATGGTTGTGTTAAGATGTGAATAACAGGGGAAAGTATTCGGCAAATCTCTGTACTATGCTTTGTAACTTTTCTACACATTGAAAATTATTGCAAAATAAAAAAGTTTATTTTAAAAAGAAGGAAAAACCAAGGCAACACAAACAACAAAATGACCTTTGTGCATTAAAAATGAAAACAAAAAACTGAAACATTTAAAAAAACAGTCTTTGTGCATGGTTTTCTCAAAATCTAAATCAAAAATCAGTTTTGATGTTTTGATCTAGTGGAAAACACATCTTCAGATACCAAATTTGAATGCCATCATGACCAGGGACACCCTTGGTGTCTACCCTTTGACCACGCATGGAATGATTCCAGTTAGCACAGACGTTCTGGAATGAAGCACCAACATGAACTTCAAATTCAAGCTGCTTTCACAGCATGCTCCCGCTTTAATAACCTGCCCCTTTTTCCTGGTCCCTTTTACCTGGTCCGTTTTGCAAGTTTGCTTCCAGAAACACCTCCAATTCAGCCCATGGTAATTCCCTACATCATTCTCTTCTTGTTGAAAATGGCAAGAGTCAAAAATGCCTTATGTCCAACACCAACGAGGTAAAGCCACGGCCAAGCACTCACACAAATGACAGGTGGGCATGAAGAACAAATCCCCAAAGACAGAGAGCAAAGAAACCACCTGCCTTCTAGTAAACACCACAGCTGCACCCGTAGCTCAACCTCCTACCACTGCAGCCTTCACCCTACCCCCGGGAGCCACCTGCACAGCCTGATGAATTGACGGTGAATGGAAACAGAAACTGTTGAATCATCTTGTGGTAACTGGCAAAGACTGCAAGCTCTGAACCAGCAAGGGAGACTGAGAAAATGCAAAGACAGGGCTTTCTAAGTACTGTGGTTTAATTTCAGTTGTGAAGTCACTCAGCCGGGGAAATGTACAGTTGCTAACTGGCAAAGTCTACAAAGGTAGCAGGGAAGAAAGACTCAGGAGATAGAAAAAGGGAGGAAGAGGAAGAAAAGATGCCCTGCACCAGAGGCAAAGCCTGATAGGCACTTCCAATCCACGCCTCTGCATCCTGTGCACTTCATGGAGTGCAGTGAGGAGAAGGGATGCTGCCTCTCCAGTCTTCCTTTCTCCCATCTTTCCTTGCTTCCTTGCCTCTTTACTTAAACTTTCATTAGGCACCTGCACCACGCTAAGTAGGAAGAATCCAAGATAGCTTGGCCCAATCCTCTCCTCAGAGAGCTCAGATTCTAGCACAGAAGACAGAGGAGCAGGAGCGTCCCAGCAAGGCACGGAGAGAAATTTTTCACATTATCACTAAGTCCCACGTGGCCAGGGCTTTGCCGCCTCCCGGGGGTGGATGGCATGGTTGTTTTCTGCAGCAGAAAGCCTTTAGTCCAGCAACTACCTGTACTCACCGTCAGGATGAGTTGCAGGGGTGGCAAAGAAGGCAGAGTGAGAACCATATCCCTCTGCACATGCCAAGAAGTGAGGCATCTGTGGGCAGAGAAAGGAGGCCCCCAAGAGGGGAGAATGGGGAGGAGGTGGTAAGGTAGAAAGGGCTGGAAGGGAGCAGACAAGAAGTGAAGGGAGAAACAGGGCCACATGAGCAGAGATGCAAACAGACACAATCTCCTAAGACAACCATACAAGCCATAAAAAAACATGAAAACATTCCTTCACTAGGTAAAGATATGTCGGTTTTGGCAGACACTGCTGGTGGCTCTTCCTCCCGTGCAAAGATTCTGAGGTCACTCCACTGCCCAGCCCCAGAGCAGGTCTGATTGGCTCAAGTCATCCAGGGTCCCAACCTCCAGGAAAGTGATCAGCTTAGAAATGAGATTTGTTGCTTGAAACGAGGACGGTTATTTTTATAGGGTGAATTTAGGAGACCCTGAGGCTGGAGTGGCACACGAGAGGCTAGCTGAAGAAACAAAAGTGGGTGTGCAGTCCCAGCTGTTAAATATACCAGAGGGGCACCCACTCCTGAGGCCAATGGATACAACCAGGCCTGACTCCCTCCTGGGGCTGTGCTCTGCCCATGGGATGGCTGAGTCTGCTGGCTTGCAGGCTCCTTGTTTCTGGCTGTTGTTTACATGTGATGCAGTTGGTCACCCAAAGGATGTGTCTAGTTGTGAGAAACAAACTCACCCGTCCACACCCAAAAATGGACTCAGAGACCCGGAGAACAGCCAAAGTGAGACTTTTAATGACAGTCTTGCAAGATCAGGTGTCTGATGGGCAGGCACACCCAGCACAGTTTCAACAAGCAATTTATCCCCCAGTGTGCAGGTCCCTCTCCCAGTTCCTTATAGGTTGAGTACTATGGGGTCACAATCTTCCTGGACGTCACCTATTGATTGTTGGGTAGGGGCTTTAGATGTTTTTTTTAGGGTTGTCTTGCTGCATTTTATTGCAGCCCACAGTGCATTGCAATCCTAGTTAGCTCAGGGCTCTTCAAGTATATTTGACTTATGATCTAAGTAGCTGAGTAGACTGATAAGAACAGACAAAGTGAGCTATTTTGGAGACTAATAAGCTTTCATCTTAGACTAAACTTTTTTGGTTAGGGTGAAGGTAACTAAGGGGCAGAGGGAGAAGAGGGGGAAAGGAGGAGGCTTTCCGCTATTTAAGCAGGCATCCGCTATTTAAGTAGGGGCCTAGTATATCCTGTTTCTTCTGCAGTTTGCTGACCTAAGTCAATGTAAGGCACTTCGTCTTGGAAATGGACCACTGTATATATTATTTCCTTCATGGTGGAGTGTGACATGCACAAATTCTGCAGGAGTCTACAGTGCAAATTCATCATCTTCAACAACAAATCCATTCGACATACATGTGGAGGAAGCACCCTTTTGGAGGCAGGCAACATGCCCAGGAGCCGGGTCCCATGCTGGAATTGGGAGCCATTCATGCACTTACTTTTCCATTTACAAGTAAATGGGAAGTAGGAAGGCAGACATGGTGATTCCCTCAAGGGCCAACTACAATCTGAATTGTAGTTGGATCTCAGAGTCTGAGACCACTGAGGGAAGGTTGAGTCAAGTATTCTCCCATGGCTATCAGGAGAGGTAGAGAACAGCCAGGGATCTGGAAGTCTCAGTGATGTCTGCAGCATTCACAATAAGCCCATGGACAGTGTTGAAAAAAAAACAGAGGTTGCATATGTTACATAAAGGCATTGTTGTGAAGAGAAAGACGGTAATCGGAGTCCTCTGCTCAGCTCTGCAGTCAACATCTGTCTACAGTTGTTCACTGGCAAAGCTTTATTTATAGAGTGAGAACAAAGTATAAATATCGCCAGCCTTGACGTTGTAAGGTAGAGGATACGGTGAAGTGACTTAAAGAGAAGAGGTACTGTCAACACTCAGTGCAACAGGGTACAGAAAGATAAAAATGATACACACTAATAGGAGGTGACAGTAGACTCTCCAGTCCCTTGCAGGAAAAGAAAGGGGCAGAGGTGGCTGCTTTCCCTATGGTGCAGATCAAAGTTCTGCAGTCTCAAGACACAGTAAGAATGGCTTTAGCTAGAAAACCGGCCCAGGATTCCTCAGAATTGCAGCCACTTCCAGAAGCAGTGAGGAATGGGTATTGATGAGCCACAATCTCTTTAGTCAGACATTGGTTCCTTGCGTGGGAAATATTTTCATTTGGAATCAGTCAGCAAGTCTCTACCCAGAAAAACAAAAATATTGCTGATCTTCGGATCAAAGTCACAGAAAAGGAAGGCGGTAGAACCCCCCTAACTTCCCATTTAAGGCAGAAATGCCTGACCTGTGGCTTCCCAGGCTCTCTTCTGTGACATTACTTTGATCACTAGAATGGTCCAGAGATTAAGGAAAAGCATCTGCTGTCCCTTCCCCGAGCTACATCACCCATTTTCCCTTGCAGACACCCACTCCCTCTCCCGAAACCACCTGATGCCGGTTGGTGACGCCACCCCTTCTGGTGTGGGTAGACACTGACTAGACTGGGCCAATCCTCGCTCTTGGCCCCAGTGACCACTGCAAGGAAGAGCCATGGCCAGCTGGGTCAGTTAGACTGAAAACCAAAAAGGGTCCCTCTCTTCCCCCTGACTGCTAGCTGTTGCACATGTGCCATAGTTCTGAAGGCCACGAGGTGGACAGGGCCTGTCTGGACAGGAAGAGAGCGGGGGGAGGGGGGGGATTCCTGAAAGTGCTACCCAAGCACCTAGATTCCAGCCTCCGCACCTGAGGCCAATGTGAGCTGCATTTCTGACTCTGCAACTGAAACAGGAGCAACTACTTATGCTAATAATGGTGCTTACGGTTGCAAGCAACAGAAAATCAACACGCATTGACCTGAACGGTAAAGGGCAGTCGCTACCTCTGGGAACTGGCAAGGCAAACTTGGAGCGGGCTTCAGAGCAGGTTTGATTCTGAGGCTCATGTATGTCCTCAGAACTGAGTGTCTGTCTACTCTGCCTCCATGGGCCACTTCATCCTAGGAGTGGTCTCCCTCAAAGTGACAAAATGACTGCACCAAGGCTAGCTTCATACTCGAACTCCACCCTCTCCAAGATGAGAGGGTGTGCCCCTCTGACAGATCCCTCATGTAAGCAAGGAAGTGTCTTTTCCCGGCACATCAAAAAAACTCCTCCCCTCATATTTCATTGACTACAGTCAGGTCACATGACTGTTTCTAAACAAACTCCTGTGGCCAGAGGGTGGCTATGCCTGAGTGGCTTCCTCCAGGGTTTACAAGACAGTTCCTATGGCAAAGTGTGGGAGGGCTGCAAAGTGACTGGTCGACTGTGGGAGAAGGTTGTAGGTAATGTAGGGAGGGGGCATGAAGTAAGGACAAGTACTTACCTTGCTGATACTGTGCTTAATGAGGAAGCAAAAGAAATTATCACCACCTCACCATTTTCTTCACCTCAAATTCCTTTGAGAGGGGAATGTCTCAAATTAGATTAGTAGACATAATTTATAATGTCAAACCCTGCAGATCCCACCTCCTAACTCTGTCCTCTCTACATTTTTTCCAAAATAATTCCCTTTCTAAACTTTATCATAAACACCTTTAATAGTCAAGTAAATTATAAAACATAGAAAATCATGCCATCAACTATGTTCCATGGGCCCAGAGCCCCATGAGGGTAAAGTGGGACCACTGGGTCTCTTGGCCTTTTACAAGCAAAGGTTTTAGTTCATTTCACTTAATAGTGCTGTCTTGAACTCTTTCCCTCATTTTCTCTCTCTTCTCTCTCTCTTTCTCCACTGATGCCAGAGTTCTTTGGCTGCAGGCAGGGCACGACTAGGAGGCAGGGCCTAGGTGTGGGACATATGCTACAGGTGAAGGGTCAGTGCCTGGGGGGCCCCAGAGGCAGCACCCCAACTGTACCCACTAGAAGGAGAGTCCCCTAAAAGGACTGAGCATTTTACCTCAAGAGGAAATCATAGGATAGAACAGAAGGTGCTGTCTGCTGCCCCCAGTCAGCCGGTGGGATTTCACTGGGAGAAGCAGAAGAGGAGAAATGTGTAGGCACATTCACAAGGACATAAATCATCCCTGTGGTGACGTGGCTGCTCCGGAAGGCACCACAAGGGAAGGCAGGTGAGGGGAGTTCTAAGGGCTAGGAAAAATTCTGAAAGCCTTGGGCGGAGACACAGAAATCATGGATGATCTCAAAGGAAGGGTGCAAAGTGCTTCAGGTGGTGCACTGGTCCTTCTGCCAGCCTCAGTCTTGGTCAACCAAGGATCCCGTGTCCCACCAGAGGCCTGGCAGCACCCACTGACCTCCGCCCAGCCTTTCTCCCTGAGTCTCTGAACTTGGGTTTGTTTTTTTCCAAAGCCTTGCACTCTTATTTCATAATGTTAGTTACTAGTAAAATTAGTAAATTTTTGGAAAATAAATCAGAACAGTCACTATGACTGTTTAAGGAAAGGAAACATATTCTAGAAAAAAATGTAGGGACTGGGGAGCCAAAAGGCTCAGCCCCACTGCCACCTTCCCATGTGGCCTGGGACAAAACAAACTGTATGAGACTTCACCTGTGTTTTTAAATATAGGAAATTATCTGCCTGATATATGCATACAACACAGCACTATTCAAACACAAAAAGAACTGAAGTACTGATATTACATAGTTGATAGGTATAGAAGTACACAGCTAGAATGAAACTCAAAAGCATGCTAAGCCACCAGATGCAAATGGTCACCTACTGTAACCTTTTATATGAAATGTCCAGAATAGGCAACTCCATGGAGACAGAAAGTAGATGGTGGTTGCCAGGGAAATAAGTGAAGGGTGAAAGGGAGTGATTCTTTAATAGGTACAGTGCGTTTTTCTGGGGTGATGAAAAAGTTTTGGAATGAGATAGAAGCAATGGTTCTACAATATTGAGAACACACTAAATGCCACTGAATTGTACACTTTAAAATGGTTAGTTGTGTGTGTGAATTTCACCTCTTCTAGTTTGAGGCAATCCCATTTATCTATTTTGATTGCCTATGTTTTTGGGATCATCTCCAAAAAATCTTTACCCAAAACAATGTCAAGAAGCTTTTTTCCTGTGTTTTCTTCTAGTAGATCTACAGTTTCAGGTCTTAAGTCTTTAATCCATTTTGAGTTATCTTTGTATGCACTCAAAAAATTTTATGATGCTCTTATTATTGAGAGTTCAGGAAAGCCCCAAGCCTTGGTGTGACAGAAAAGAAAACTAGAGAATTCCCCAAATTCACCCACCTTCTGTCCTTCACTTTTTACAGCCCATATTGTAGAAGTGGTTGCAGCACTCAGACAAGTGTGGTGAGGAAAGGCCCCAGGAGCTCTGCTACCCAATGGCATCAGGATCTAAGGTGTCAGGGACACCAAAACTTTCCTCCCATCCAGGAAAGCAAGTTATTAATATAACAATATATCACCCCAAAATTTCTTGCCAAGGAAAGCAGAACAAGAAGGAAAACTTTCTTTACACATAGTCAACAATATTTTTTCTAGTGTACAGTTATTCATTTAAGGTTGAGGAAAGTGATCTAAGAGGTTGACAATGCCCCTTAATAAAGTCACATGACAGAGTACAAAGCAGCACTCTAATAATTGTCTTGATGCTGGACCTGGGAGGAGATGGTCTCCAAACACTTAAAAAGCCTTTACAAAATCACCCATATCGAAAACATGCTTTGTTCTCCTATGACTTGTGTTTAAATCCACATACTGTCATGATTTTAGCTGGTGGATGCGTGTAAGACAAGACAGCGACAGCTGTCCCCATCCCTGGGACCCTCTCCCCAGCTGGGACCTTCTTTCTCACCCTGCTGTTTCCATCCGGGACTGAAAGCCGTGCTAAATGTCTCCCTATTTTAACACAGTCAGGGGGCACAGAGTCTGACAAGGACTGGAAAAAGTCTATCCCTTGCAGGTTTGTGAGACTCGCAAGAAAACATGCAATCACCTCTCCGCCTCTCTCCTCTCTCGCGGCTGGTGGCAGACACTTGCAAAACAATCAGCCAACCCCCTGCCCCCACTCCCTCGCCATTCTTCAGTTTATATTTTCTCTGAGTGCTTGCGTGCAATAGCACGGAAGGAAACCACAGATAAGAGATCTTAAACTAAATTCCTTAGAAGCCCTCCCAGCCCTGAGGGTTTTGACTTCCTACCTCTTCATTGCTGCCCATCTACTCAGCACAGGCTTTCTGAGATGCTACTCAATGACAACCACTGTGCTGGGCTTGGGGATCCAGCATTTCTCAAGAAATGACTTTCCAGCTGGGGTCAGAGGTAGGGAGTTTCTATTTAAATGTATAAAACTCTGTTTTATACACACACAAACACGTGGGTGTACGTGTAACTTCTTGCTCTTACTCTGTCACACTCACTGCATGTTACAAGCTGACTCGTGTCCCCCACACTGCCCTAAAAATTCAGATGTTGACTGGTGTCCTTATAAAAAGGGAGAATTTGAAGACAGACAGGTACAGAGGGAAGACCATGTGAAGACAGGAAAAAAGACAGCCACCAACAAGCCAAGGAGAGAAGCCTGCAGCAGATTCTCCCTTGCAGTCCTCAGAAGCAACCAACCCTGCTGACACCCACTGACACCTTGATCTTGGATTCCCAGCCTCTAGAATTCTGAGACAATACACTTCTGTTATTTAAGTCACCTAGCCTGGGTACATTATTATGGCAGCCCTATTAAGCTAACACCATAATACTCCATATAAACACACTGGAAATCACTGCTTTAGGAATCAGAAGCCCAGAGGTCCTATTCTTGGCTTTGCCACTCCACATCCCAGGAATGTCTGGGATATTTACATATTTTAATGGAGAAGAGAATGACACCTGAGTAAGTCACTTCTCTTCCTTGAGCCTTTCTTTCCTCCTTCAAAAAAAGGCAAGGTTCCCTCCAACATGAACAGCTTGTATTTCTATGGCTCCTAGACAGGACCAAGGACAACTGTCCACGTCAGCCACAACCTAACAGTGTTCTCACTGTGAAAAATCCCCACGTTCCAACATTCAAACACGCTGACATCCCAGTGTCCCACAGGACCTGGCCACATTAGACTGTAGCTTCCACAGGACAGGGCCAGTGGATTCCCCATTATCAGGTCCCTAAATGATGGCTGACAGAGGTCCTGTCCCAGGCTGTATCATGGAGCATCCTTAGCCCTCTCAACTGCCTATCTGGAGGTCTGGACTCTACATCCAATAAATGTTCATAAAACTTAACATTCAAGTTTACAAATACAAAAGACATATTTTAAACATTAAAAACCTATGATTTGCCAAAATATTTTTGTGCTCCTTTGGAGACCTGAAATTCTGGGACTGGTAGAAAATAGGATGTCTGGGATATTTATGTACGTTAATGGAGAGATGAGAATGCCAAAGGTGACTGTGGGGCTGCAGGCTGCCAGTGTCATAGGTCAGTCACAGTTCATGTGCTGCAGAAGCTCCTGGAAGCCAGGGCCCACCTCACCACTCACCAGCCCATCTCCAGGACCTGATACAGTATCTCGAATGATGAACAGATGAACACTGGTATTTAGATTAGGCTCTGCACACCCACAATTAAACTGGATTTGAAATTGCCTCATACAGTCTTGGGAGCAATAAAACTGGAGCCTTTGGAAGATAATCTGGCAATATTGGTCAGTGTTTTCCATGCAGATACCTCTGTCCCATCGGTGTCACCTCTAGAACCTAATCCAGAGAAATCTCTTCTTATGAATACGAGGGTGTTCCCTGCAACACTGATAAAGATAACACAAACTGAACACAACCTGAGTGTCCTTTGATGGGGCATGGCATAATTAAATTTGGTACAATTGTAACTGATGCAGCTTTTAAAAGAATGAGACAATCCTATCTACACTAACACATAAATATAGGTCTACAAATTCTGGATATCAGAACATATTTAAACAGAGATATTCAATAATAAAATTATTTATGGCATAAAACCAGGTGGACCAACCAAGAACTCAAGAGAAACTGACATTCCACAAGGGATAGCAGCAACACACTGTCAGCTAGACAGTGAACAGGCAAGTGGTAACTCACTTAGAACAGAAGATGATAAGTCTACAGGGCTGAGGGAGCCAACTAGCTGGTGCCACTGGGTTGTATAAACGTTTGGGAAGTGGAGGCTCCATGTACCTCTGAAAGCAGCTGTATCCTCAAGTCCCCTCTCCAAGTCCATCAAAGCCTGAGGGTTTACTGTTAGGAGAGGGTGGCATGGGAGGGTAACCGTGGGACCTAAATGGGAAACACTGGAGCCAGTAGGAGACTCTGCAGCGAGAGGCACCACTTACCAATGCACAAGGTGCAGCCAATCATGTGGGGTGGCCTCCATGCTGTGGACACCCTAGACCATTTCCCAGAGGATGGCATCAAGTGATTTGTTCTAACAAAGTCAGGTATACAAATGCAAGTCTTGAGAAAGGAGGATGGTTTTCTAACTAGCCTCACGTTGTACATGGAGAGCCTGGGGGCTCCAAGGTCTCAGGAAGGAGGATTAGGATCTGCCCTTCATTCTCTACCTATCCACCTCTCACGAGACTAAAAGACTCATCACTGGAGGAATTAACCCTGTCCTAAACAAAACACCAATACTGACCTGCCAAATGAAGTTACTCTGTGATCAAGAAAGCCCGGGCCCAACAAACCCCGCCATTTGCAACCAGCGTTCTATTCACATTTCTCATATTGTGAACAAACATCCATGGCTGACTTGATGTTTAATGAAAGCCTCAAACATAAAAAAGGTCAAAAATACAAATGGAAAAAAGGAACTCAAAGAAAACAGAGACAAAGCAGAGAATAGAAGCAAACACTTCAAAAATTACCACCAACTATTCTCAAAAATAAGATATTTTTGTAACTACAAAACAAGAACAGATGCTGTTGAAAAGGAACAGAGAACTTTTGAAAATTAAAAATATGACAGCAGATATTTAAAAAACAACTCAAGAGGAGTTGGAAGATAAAGTTGGGAAAATCTCACCAGGACACAGAACAAAAAGATAAAGAGTGGAAAATAAAAAAGGAAGGAAAAAATATTAGAAGACAAGGCAAGGAGGTACAAAATCTGAGCAAAAGAAGTTCCAGATGACAGAACAGTGCAGATAACTGAACACAAGTTTCCATATTAAAAGGGTCCACTGCATGCCCAATGAACTAAAAGAACCCATGTCAAGTCACCCCATCATGAAATTCTATAATACAACAATGCCAAAAAGAAGCTTCCAGAAGGGAAGGACAAAAACAAGTTATACATAACAGTTTAGGTGCAGAAAGGGTCAGATCTGTTCATTGCAATGTTGGATGCTAGAAACTAATGGCATGCACCTTTAAAAATCTAAGGAAAAATTTATTTCCAGCCTAGAACTCTACACCCACAAAAATTTTCAGTCAATTGAACAGTAAACATTTTCAGACATGAAAATATTTTAAAATCTCGAAAAGTTAATTCCCAGGTACCCTCTCTTAGGAAGCTATCAGATGAGAGACTGTTTTGGTTATCTATGTCTATGTAAGAACGCACCCAAAACTCAGCAAGTTAAAACAACAGTGTGTTATTATTCCATGAAATTTGGACAGGAAACAAACAGGGATGGCTTGTCTCTGCTCTCCAGTGTCTGAGGTCCCATCTCAGAAAAACAGCTGTGCACTGAAGCAGCTGGGAATGTTAGCATCTCTTTACCTCTCTCTATGCAGCTTCTCAACAGGCATCAGCTTGGACTTCCTCACAGCAATGGCAGCCACAGGCAAGTATGACTTTTTAAATGGAAGCTCAGGGCCTCAAGAAATGGGAAGTGGAAGCTCCCAGTCTCTTCAGGCCTGAGTCTGGAAACTGGTACACTGTCATCTCAGCTATCTTCTGTTGACCAAAGCAAAAACTACCCAAGATCAAGGGAAGGCGACACACACCACACCTCTCAACAGGAGTAGCCTTAATGAATCTTGGTCCTCTCTAAGCTTCTACAAAGGGTAACCAAGAAAGAGAAAGCCTGGGAAAACAGTGACTTGACCATAGAGGAAATGCAAGGAAAATTCCCAAGGGGGTGGTGAAGATGCAGGGAGAGCCCATCCGGACTGAAGCCGCGAAAGGAGGCCTCCAGAATGAATGTGTCCATGTGGGGCAGGAGGGGTGGAACTACCAATTACCTGACAGGTTTGACCACAGTGGGACGAGTGGAACTTCTCTGTCCTGTGATAAATCTGTTTTATCTGTTCTGTTTCATATCCATCTAGTGTGGAGGTCAGTGAGTAATGGGCTTATAGAAAACTAAGCAAATGGACAAAGGAGCCGATTATCTCTGAAGAAATAAAAAGGCTGTGACAGAAGGAAATAAAATATGGTACACTATGGGGCGTAGCTGGAAATAGTATTTTTATAGCCATAACAATGTGAACATCGGATACTGATTTAAGTAAAAATGGTGATACACTGAGTTTCAGAGAATAGGAAAAGGAAAATGGTGCTGTAGTGAGAAATATTCATTTTCTAGAAGAGTAAGCCAGTAGATAACCAAGAGGTGGCTCTCTAGACATGTTACTTAGGAATACGGAGTAAATTACATGAGAATGAAGTAAAAGAATTGAGAGTGGTGGCCCACAAGGAAAAGAAATGAGGGATGAAGAGGGCTGAGGCAGGGCATGGCTGTTTTTCATTATAAACCTCACAGTATAAGCTCATTAAATATTTTCATACATTTCATCAATGAAAATAAGAATTAAATTTTAAAAGAGAAAGCTGTAGAACAAAATACACAATGAGATCCTGTTTATATAACAAAATGATGTGCACATATGTGTATGAACTCCAAGAAAAATAGAAAAATGTGGAAAAACCACACTAACACAGCAAAACACACTAAAACAACCACAGTAAAGTAGTAAAAAGTGGCTGGGGGAACAAATGTCTATCAACAGATATAAGAATAATCAAAATGTAGGCTGGGCACAGTGGCTCACACCTGTAATCCCAGCACTTTGGGAGGCCGAGGCAGGTGGATCACGAGGTCAGGAGATCGAGACCATCCTGGCTAACATGGTGAAACCCCATCTCTACTAAATAAAAAATACAAAAAATTAGCCAGGCATGGTGGCGGGTGCCTGTAGTCCCAGCTACTCGGAAGGCTGAAGCAGGAGAATGGCGTGAACCCGGGAGGTGGAGCTTGCAGTGAGCCGAGATTGTGCCACTGCACTCCAGCCTGCCGGACAGAGCAGGACTCCATCCTAAAAAAAAAAAAAAAGAGTAATCAAAATGGAGTATATACATACAATGGAGTATTATTCAGCCTTCAAAAAGAGGGAATTTTGACACATGCTACAACATGGATGAACCTCGAGGACATTATACTGAGTAAGTAAACCAGTCACAGAAGAACAAATTCTATATGAATCCACTTATATGGTACCTGGAATAGTCAGATGCTGAGAGACAGAATGTAGAATGAGGGCTGCCGGGGCTGGGGGAAGAGGGGAGTGGGAAGTTAGTGTCTAACACGTACAGAGTTTCTGTTTGGGAAGATGAAATGTTTTGGAGCTGGACAGTGGTGATGGTTGCACAACAATGTGAATGCACTTAATGCCACTGAGGTGAACATTCAGAAAAGCAGTTAAATGGTCAGTTTTATATAGTGCATATTTTGCCACAATTTAAAAAAAATGGCTGCAGGAGGAAACATTTTAGGAAACTTTCAAGTTTTTCCAAATTATTTGACTCTTCTTAATGAGAACGTGTTTGTGAAATACTCAGGGGAAAAACTAAACATATGAAAAAGTTAAGAAGAGAAATATGCCTTGCTCTAGGGAAGGAAAGAGAAGGGGATAAAGAGAAAGAAAGGGAGAAGGAAGCAGCCAGGAGCTACAAGTGGGAGAAGGGTATGAGAAGGCCCTGGGAGAACAGAATCCTGTGGAGCAGCTTTCTCAGTTCTCTGGGTGAGGGGTGTGTGCTGTACCTGCCTCTGCCAGCCAGCCTCTCCTGAGAGAGCTTCCCTTCGCCAATAAACTCAGAAAAATCTCAAAAGCTTATCTCATTTCAGATGTTGCTTTTTAACCTTCCCTGCAAATCCCAATGAGTCACCAGTCACCCAGAATGTTCCCGCTGTCACAACAAGCAGCACACCTGGTCAGATGCACAACAGGACGAGGCGGCCAAAGCGGCCAGGGCACTCCCGGAGTCTGAGGACTCAGTCCAGCAGGCTCATCCTTGGGAAAGAGAAAGCCACTCCTTAGAAGAGGAACCTGGGCTGTGCCCATATTGCCCCAGGAGCCAATGGCCAGCACTCTGGGAATGAACTCCTCCTCCGAGGAGAGTGGCCACCCACTGTGTGTGTAGGAAGTTGCACAACCTCTTTTGGAGGAAAACTGTTTCCTGAGCTCTTATGCCCTGGCATTGCCGGGCCCTGCACAAACTTCTCACTTATGTACACACAGCACTCACTGCTGTGCTGCCACAACCCTCTCCCCTACACCTACTTTAACTGCAAAGACCTGTTTGGGGTAAGGTGAGGACAAGCCACAGGAGATCTGGCATTGCCTCAGAGAAGAGGAAGTTTTATTTCTCATCTCCTATAGAACATTTTACATTAGCAGAATGTCAAAACATCCAGATATCAAGATCGCCATCTTCTAACACGGGCTAAGGTAAAATCTGATAGTACAATATGAACTTTCAAATAGATATCAGAATCTTTAACCATTCTGGGAAAAAATATGAAATGTTGTTCATGCCATTACTACAACTCTGAATTATAAAGTAAATAAACAAGAACTGGAAAGAAAGGAAAAGTGTTTGTCAGGGTAATGGGATTTTTGCTTTTCCCTTTGTGTGCATGTGTGTTTTGGTATCCCACCACAACCAGTGTTTACTCCATGCCCACGCAACAGTTTTTCATTGAAGCTTCATAATACAGCAGCATTGATATTATATGCATTCTGTGGATGAGCAAATGTAAAGTCAATAAGGGGGAAAAAAATTCAGCCAGGCACGGTGGCTCATGCCTGTAATCCCAGCACTTTGGGAGGCCGAGGTGGGCGGATCATGAGGTCAGGAGATCAAGACCATCCTGGCTAACACAGTGAAACGCCATCTCTACCAAAAATACAAAAAAATTAGTCGGGCGTGGTGGCGGGCGCCTGTAGTCCCAGCTACTTGGGAGGCTGAGGCAGGAGAATGGCGTCAACCCAGGAGGCGGAGCGTGCAGTGAGCCGAGATGCGCCACTGCACTCCAGCCTGGGCGACAGAGCGAGATTCCATCTCAAAAAAAAAAAAAACAAAAACAAATCACAGGACAGCAGTCACACAGGAAACAAACTACTGCACTGGCTCCCCTATCCAGGCATGCCTCTCCGCCCCTCCTCTGTCCCTATGGAATTCACAAGGAAGTCCCTTCTACTTGCCTCAAATCAGTAGTTTGGTTATTACAATTTTGTTCCATCTTTTAAACTGCAATTATCTAAACTGAAAGACAAAGAGGTGATAGCCCAGGAACAAACTGAAAAGACTGAGGAATATAGGAAGGGATGTGTGTCTAATCAGATGCGACTGAACTCACTAGACTTAAAGCAGCCATTTACAAACTTATTGATCTTAGGAACTCTTTGCACTCTTAAGAATTATGAGGTCCCCAGCACTTTGGGAGGCCAAGGTGGGCAGATCGCTTGAGGTCAGAAGTTCAAGATCAGCCTGGCCAACACGGTGAAACCCCATCTCTACTAAAAACACAAAAAATTAGCCAGACGTGGTGGCTGAGACAGGAGAATCACTTGAACCCAGGAGGTGGAGGTTGCAGTGAGACGAGATCACAGCACAGCACTCCAGCCTGGAAAACAGAGCCAGACTCCATATCAAAAAAAAAAAAAAAAAAAAATTATGAGGTCCCTAAAGAGCTTTTATTTGGGTGGGTTATATCCACTGATATTTACTGTATTAGAAATTAAAACAGAAAAGTTTTCAAATATTTATTAATTCATTTGAAAATAACTAATAAATCTATTAGTGTATTTTATGAAAATAACTATTTTCCAAAACAAAAACAAAAAAATTAGCAAGAAGAGTAGAATTGTTCTACATTTTTACAAATCCCTTTACTGTCTGTCTTAATAGAAAGCAGTTGTATCCTCATATCTGCTTCTATATGTTTTCTGTTGGAATACTACACATCATGTGGTCTCTGGAAATTGCCACCGTACATCAGTGAGAGAATGAGAGTGAAAAAGCTAATAACTTTTTTTGCATTACCATAAAAACAGTTTGGACTCATTAACCCCCTGAAATGCTCTTGGGTACCCCCAGGGCTCCCTGTACCACACTTTGAGAACCATAACTGAAAGAACTATGTATGAAACAGGGCGAAAGAGAAGTGGGGGAGAGACCGATGGACACACCCACCATCCCACACTTCTCACTTTTCAACTTTCAAACGCCCCCAACTCCCCACTAGGTAACACCAGTGCAGGAACCCCAGATTTTCCAAGGACAGCCTGACGTTCACTCCAGCCATCTCCTTCCCTCTCGTTTCCGCAAAATAAATTAAACGAGGGCTAAGGGGGCATGACCAGTCAATCCTTCACGGGCACAGACTGACATTTTTAATAGGGCTTTCTCAAGCTAGAACTCCAAAGCATGGCTCTAACTGGGCTTTTCAGACTGCTTGAAATGGGTATGAGAAAGAGTCCCCAGGAGACACGAATGCCGAGTTCTGTCCGGTGACTGAGCCATTTCTCCTTCTCCAGACTCGAGCTGCACTCACCCCTCTGCCTGCTTCTCAGGGCTGTCCTGGCATCGGATGACATCAAGGACCTGAGTTCTTATAACCAAACTGCCCCGCTGAAGCTGCCCACTCCGCACACCTGCACTCAGAGGCGGCCCTGTAAGTCTGTCCCACCCCGACGCCCAGATACGCCCCGGACCGGGCCACTCCATCCCTGTGCGCCCACCCTATCCCATCCCGGTTTTTCTGTCCCCTTCTCCCCACCAAAGGTGGGACATCGCGGGGTGGGGACTCAAGAAACAGGTTTAGCAAACAAGCAAGGCCGATCTTCCAGCCACACTGTCTCAGCAGACAACGCGCCTGCCACCGCGGGGTCCAGCCCTGCACCCGACTCTTCGTGGAGGAGGGAGCTCAGGAGGCGAGGGACGCCTCTCAGGGGGCCGAGGAAGTCGGCGGCGGCCGGCCGGCTGCGCCCACACACCTGGGGAGGAGAGCCCATCATCTGCAGGTGAGAAGGGGCCTGCCTCTCAGGCGCAGCGCACACCCCACCTCGCCCTCGCCGGGGCGGTGTCCGCAGCGACGCGCCGGGGACCGAGGAGACAGGCTCGGCGGGTTCGGGGGCGCGGGCAGGGGCGACGGCCGCAGCGCGGTACCTTTGCCGGAAGAGCGGGCAGCGGCCGAGGAGCCTGCGCAGCTCGTTCTTGAGGCTCCAGAAGTTGCCGTCCAGGTAGCGGTGCAGGGAGGAGTCCCCGAGCCCCAGATCCGGCGCCGGCTCCGTCGCGCTCACCTGACTGCTTTTCCGCGTGGCTGGCAGGGCCTACTTTGCTCCGCGCCTCCTCCAGCTCCCTGCAGGTGGGGCCCGCAGCGCACGCCCTCTTTCTCTCCACCCCACCAGGCCCGTCTCCTACCTCCTCACCTTCCTGTCCCCTCCCTCCCTGGCCCCGCCCTTCCCTGGCTTCCTGGGCGCGCGGTCCAGCGCAAGTGGGCGCTCCTACGGTGGCCTCCCTTTGCCCTTCCGAGGAACGGAAAACTCTATCCTCCAGATTTGTGGGCCACAAGAAACAAGTATTAGATCCCTAGAAAGGTTGCCAGTCACGTGGACCTGGGCACCAGAGGCCCGGCTGCTCAGGACTGAGCCGGTTGACCCACTCAGCAAATCCCCGGACCAGCCACTTTGCCTGACCCCCACGACCCAAGATAGCCTGGCTCCAGCTCTGGCCCCTCCTCAGCTGTATCTCACCTCTTCCCTGAACTGGGCATTACTGTGAACTCTAACATCACTGTAATCTAAAGGGAATTCAGGTCTACAGCATTGCAGTCCAGGGTAGCTGGGAGCTCCTTTCATGACCCGGCGATCAACCCGAACACGATACTCATTTCCCAGAACCCTCCTTTTTTTATTATTGTGGCTGGAGGGAAATGAGTTATAACCTAAGCGGAAAATGTTCCTTCCTTTCTGCTCCCTAATTCTCATATACCTTGTTGATTCTCCTTTTAAATATTCAAGGAAATGTTAGCTGTTCCCTTCCAGAGGCTACTTTGCTGGGGAGATGACGGTGTGGTCTGCTGTTATGAGGTTAGTGGATGCCATCTGTATTCGTTTCCAGTAACAAATTCCCACAAAATGAGTGGCTTAAGATAGCACCAATTTATTCTCTTACATTTCTGGAAGTCGGAAATCCAAAATAGGACTTACAGGGTTAAAATCCAGGTGTGTTAGCAGAGCTGGGTTCCTTCTCACAGCTCCAGGGAAAAATGTATTTCCTTGTCTTTTCTAGCTCCTAGAGGCTGCCTGAATTTCTTGGCTCCTGATCCCTTCTCGTGTCTTCAAAATGCATCACTTCAAGCTCTGCTTTTGTTGTTCCATCTTCTATTGACTTTGACTGTCTTGCTTCCCTTTAAAAGGACTTGTTTACGTGGACCCATGGGAATAATCCAGGATAATCTTCCTATCGTAAGATCCATACTTTAATCACACCAGCAATGTCCCTTTTGCCGTATAAGAAACACATTCTCAGGTACTAGGGATTAAAACATGAGCACCTTTGGTGAGTCATTCCTCGGGCTACTACACCTGTGCAGCTGCAAGTAATAATACCCAATCGTCCATGATAAAAAGGGGCTTTGTTTTCTCACATCACAGGAAGCCTGGTGGTAGGAAAGCCCCAAGGGCAAATTTGATGGCTCTCCCCCGGGCACCCAGGTCCTTTGCATCTTTCTGCTCCACCATCCACTATCCTTTCTCTGTATGTAATCTTCACCTTTTTTTTTTTTTTTTTTAGCTTGTCTTCTCTGAGTTGTAAGATGGATGCTGCAGCTCCAAGCACCACCCTGTGCAAAGCAGGAGTATTTCTTTCTATATCTGCCAAAATACTGTAGTGGTAACAAACAACCCCAAAATGACTTCACATACAACTAGGTCACCAACAACCCTCAAATCTTAGGGCCTAAAAAGACAAGAGTTTATTTCTCACTCATGGTACCTGGGGATTCTGTTCCACATCCCCTCACTCCAGGTCCCGGCTGACAGAACAGCCACGATTGTGTGGCCACACTGGCTTTTAAAGCTTCCAGCTGGAAGAGACACACATAACTTCTGCTCACAATCCCCTGGACAAAGCAGCTCACTCCTGACTCTATGGGGGAAGGGAAGTACCACCCTGGACATGCCTGGGAGGCCCACACTCAAAATCATCTGTAAGCTGAGCTAGTGACTACTCAATCTGCCCCTCTGGTCACGCTCTCCCTTCCACAGGCAAAATACACTCTCCACCCTTCCAGGGAAGCACCCAAAGCCCCACACCTCCACAACATCAAGTCTGAGGTCCCTGGGGGCACAGAGTAGTCCTTGCATCAAGTAAGGATGTGGGTCCTCTTGATCCAGAGACCTATAAACTGAAAACATAGGTTACTAAGTTAACTTCCAAGGGAATGTTTGCTTGAGTGAGAAAAAAAAAAAAAAAGACCTCTGTTCTTAGAAGCCACTAAGATTGTTGTTGTTGTTATTTTCTTGAGATGGAGTTTCGCTCTTACTGCCCAGGCTGTAGTGAAGTGGCATGATCTTGGCTCACTGCAGCCTCTGCCTCCTGGGTTCAAGCAATTCTCCTGTCTCAGCCTCTTGAGTAGCTGGGATTACAGGTGCCCGCCACCAAGCCTAGCTAATTTTTTGTATTTTTAGTGGTGACATGGCTTCACCATGTTGGCCAGGCTGGTCTCAAACTCCTGACCTCAGGTGATCGTGAGCCACCCACCTCAACCTCCCAAAGTGCTGGGATTACAGGCATGAGCCACTGCGCCCGGCCAACCACTAAGACTTTTTTGAGGGTTATTTGTTACCTAGACAATCAAAGAAGATACTAGAAGAATGTTGCTGATGAAATAAAAAACTAAAATAGGTACACTGGCTTAGAGGCTGGGAGGGGCAAGGTGGATGCTGTTGACCAAAGCATTGGTGTTGACCAAAATTGAAGATGGTCGCTTTTATGAGAGCAAATATTTGACAAAGCTGCCACTGACAGAAGACATACCTAACTTGGAACTTACCACTCCAAGAGAAGATGCTGAAAACACAAGGTTAGCGTTACATGTTGGCTGCTTTTGCTTGTGTTTGACAAGACATTATAAGAAAGAGGTGGGCTTACAAAAGAATTGACCAGTTTGCAAGCAGGGATGGAAGGGAATAGAGTCCACAAGTTCAGGGACTTTTAGGGTTGGAAGAGGCAACTGCTTCACAAGTTCTATTGGTAAAAGATAAAACTGAGAAATATTTAGCAACAAAAGCCCATTAAAATCCAGGAACCTCAACCTCTACTCCTTTGCCCCTTGTGGCAAGAATAGAATCAAGAGTCTCACCTGAAACCTGTAGCAAATAGGTTTGGGGGATTCCCAGCGAACCATCTTACTCCCAGGCCCTGTCCATCCAAACAACTGCCATCTAAAGCATCACTGGTCTCTGCGTCAGAGAATGAGAGCATGGTTTGAATCACCCATGGACTTGTAAAGGTACACCCAGAAGTGTCAAGCATCATCTAGCCTATCCTGGAAGATACCTCAAGAATCTGTTTACAAGCCACACTTCTCTCTAAGAGCCAGAGAAGTGTAATCCTCCCAGGCGCCTCCACCAGCCAACCCTAAAGACTACCACACTCCTGTGAGTCTTTGATTATTAGGAAGGAAAAGCTGTCAAATGACCCAATAAAATTGCGCTTGGGCCATCTTGGCTTAACTAGGTCCCTTGAGCACTACATTATTTTCCTACAGTAACAAATTACCACAAACTTGGTTAGGTAAACAGCAGAAATTTAATTCTCTCACAGATTTAGAGACTAGAAATCTGAAATGTTCAGCAGCACCTTGTTACTTTTGAAGGCTCTAGGGGAGAATCCTTCCTTGCCTTTTTCTAGATTCTGCTGGCTCCCCGCAATCCTTGGTATTACTTGGCTTATAGCAGCATCATTTCACACTCCGCCTCATCACCTGGCCTTCCTTTCTGTGGGTCTCTATGTCTTCAAATCTCTTTCCTCTTGAAGGACATTGGTCATGGGATTTAGTGCCCTACCTAACCCAACATGACTCATCTCAACTTGATTACATCTGCAAAACCCCTATTTTCAAATAAAGTCACTTCCTGATATGAACTTTTAGGGAATGCTATTCAAACCAGTATACCCACCCAGAGCTAATGGGAACTGACAAACGAGGAAGAAATGAAAGGAAGTGTCCACACACTGGCTTAGATCAATGGTTTCCACACTAACCGTGTATCAGAGTCACCATGCACACAGACGCACAAATACACACGACTTGGCCAATCAATCCAATTTCTAGAGGTAGGCATCTGTAGTTTTTGAAAGTTCCTCTCCACCCCAGGTGATTCTACTATTGTACAGCCAGGGCTCAGCCCATGGGTGTAGGTCCAGCGGTTCTCGATGTTGCTACACAGGGGATTACTACATTACTGGGAAAATTGGTGAAATTTAAACAACATGGATAATACAATACTGTATCAATGTTGACTTTATGGTTTTGATTGTTGTACTGTGGGTATTTAAATGAATGTTCTTGTCATTAGGAGCAAATTCAAGTAGTTAGGGGTAAAGGGGCAACTTACTCCAAATCTGAAAAATATACACAGAGAGAGTCTGAAAAATATACACAGAGAGAGAGAGAGAGAATAAAATGTGGCTCCCTGGACTATCTATGTTAGGCAGGACTTTCTCAGTTACGAGTGTAGTCATGCACCACATAACAACGTTTTGGTCAACAACAGACTGCATATATGACATTGGTCCTGTAAGATTACAATGGAGCTGAAAAATTCCTATCACCGCATGACATCATTGGTGTCGTTAAGTCATAGTCCAACATATTACTCACTTGTTTCTTGCGATCTGGTCAACAAACTACTGTGATCAGATCCATAGAGCCCAGGTTAATAAAAACACAAAACTACTGCACTACCAGTTGCATAAAAGTGTAACATATACAATTATATATAGTAGTACATAATACTTGATGGTAATAGTGAACGATTATGTTATTGGTTTATGTATTTACTGTACTATACTTTTAATCATTATTTTAGAGTGTACTCCTACTTATTTTTTTTTTTTTTTTTTTTTAATTTTTTTTCCTGAGACGGAGCCTCACTCTGTCGCCCGGGCTGGAGTGCAGTGGCCGGATCTCAGCTCACTGCAAGCTCCGCCTCCCGGGTTCCCTCCATTCTCCTGCCTCAGCCTCCCGAGTAGCTGGGACTACAGGCGCCCGCCACCTCGCCCGGCTAGTTTTTTGTATTTTTTAGTAGAGACGGGGTTTCACTGTGTTAGCCAGGATGGTCTCGATCTCCTGACCTCGTGATCTGCCCGTCTCGGCCTCCCAAAGTGCTGGGATTACAGGCTTGAGCCACCGTGCCCGGCCTCCTACTTATTTTTTTAAAGTTAACTGTAAAACAGCCTCAGGCAGGTCCTTCAGGAAGATTCCAGAAGAAGACAGCGTTATCTTAGGAGATGACAGCTCCATGAGTGTTATGGCCCCAAAGACCCTCTAGTGGGACAGGATGTGGAGGTGGAAGAAAGTGATATTGATGATCCTGACCTTGTATAGACCTAGGCTAATGTGCCTTTGTATCTTCATTTTTAACAAAAAAGCTTAAAAATTGAAAAATAAATATTATAAAAATAGAAAAATACTTACAGAATAAGGATATAAAGAAAATATTTTTACATAGCTGATGAGCTTGTGTTTTAAAATATTATTATGAAATGGTCCAAATGTTAAAAAAAAAAAAAGAAGTTTATAAAGTAAGGAAGTTACAGTAATCTTACCATAAAGTAAAAAAGTTACAGTAAGCTAAGATTAATTTATTATTGAAGAAAGAAAAAGGTTTTTTTTAATAAATTTAGTGTAGCCTAACTATAGTGTTTCCAAGGTCTACAGCAGTGTACAGTAATGTCCTAGGCCCTCACATTCTCTTACCACTCACCCACTGACTCACCCAGAGTAACTTCCAGCCCTACAAGCTCCATTCCTGGGAAGTGTCCTCTACAGGTATACCATTTTTTGTCTTTTACACTGTATTTTTACTATATCTTCTCTATGTTTACATACACAAATACTTATTCTTATGTTACAATTGCCTACAGTATTGAATACAGTAACATGCTGTGCAGGTTTGTAGCCTAGGTGTGTAGTAGGCTGTGCCATCTAGGTTTGTGTAAGTTCACTCTGTGATGTTCGCACGATGACGAAATCACCTAACAACACATTTCTCAAAACATATCTCCATCGTTAAGCAATGCAAGAATGTAGTAAAAACCAATCTGAATTCTCTGTAACAAAATGGAAATGTATTGGCTCATGAAACTCAGGGAAGACGTGCACATCCTAACTACAGAGGGTCAGGAGTGTGGCTGGTGTCAGACAACTGGGGCCACCTGCTCCAACTCCAAAATCCACCAGCCTTCACTCTGTCTGTCTGTGTCTCTCTCTGTCTGTCTGTCTCACTCTCTCTCTCTCACCCCCCATCTCCACAAGCCAAAGTCTCAGGGCTCTAACTCCTCCACCAGCCAGAAAGCACAGAGGCCAACAGTTCCCACGCTTCACATTACTCAGCCTCTGCCATCAGAAAGGGCCTTGCTGTTTCCTCATTTCCAATTGCACTAACTCTTGGTCTTGGAAAGGACTGGGATCAGCTTAGAGTGGGGTCAGGTGGCCATATATCTGAACCACGACTTGGGGTAGGGAGAGGCACCACGGGAACTATGTGAGCATGTGGCAAAGCAGCCACAGGGTCTGGTAGGGAGGTGGTGCTCTCTCCGCCACCCCATCCAGCTGCCCCCTGCAAGCTGCTTTTCACAGCTACATCTCCCATCTCCTGAACCCTTTCCCAGCCCTTTCCCCTAATGACTTCACCCTTGCAGGCAGCATAACAGGACAGGACTGCCATCCTCTTCAGAATCGGAGGGACCTCTAGGCTCCTTCCTTCCTTCCTTCCTTCCTTCCTTCCTTCCTTCCTTCCTTCCTT
>NW_022329831.1:0-1506 GCF_002776525.5 Piliocolobus tephrosceles | reverse complement strand
GTCAGGACCCTCAGCTATAGGTCTGTTGGAGATTGCTTGAGGTCCACTCCAGACCCTGTTTGCCTGGGTACCAGCAGCAGAGGTTGCAGAAGATAGAATATTGCTGAACAGCGAGTGCACCTGTCTGATTCTTGCTTTGGAAGCTTCCTCTCAGGGGTGTACTCCACCCTGTGAGGTGTGGGGTGTCAGACTGCCCCTAGTGGGGGATGTCTCCCAGTTAGGCTACTCAGGGGTCAGTGACCCACTTGGGCAGGCAGACTGCCCCTTCTCAGATCTCAACCTCCATGTTGGGAGATCCCCTGCTCTCTTCAAAGCTGTCAGACAGAGTCGTTCGCGTTTCACAGGCTTCTACTCCTTTAGCTGAGCCCTGTCCCCAGAGGCGCAGTCTACAGAGACCCCGAATATCACTCTTTTGGTTTTACAGGAACAGTGTTCAAATTGTGCCTTATGAGATGAATGTTATAAATCCTTGAGTGGAGTGTACAGGTCACCAAGCAGTTTCTCAGAAAGCTTCTCTCCCATTTTGATCTGACTATATTTCCTATTTTGCTATAGGCCCGAATGTGATCCCAAATATCCCTTCACAGATCCATCCATGAGGGAGTTTTCAAGCTACATAATGTAAAGAAAGCTTCATCTCTGTGAGACGAATAAACATAGCAAAAACCAGATTCACAGAAAACTTCTAACCAGTCTTTATCTGAAAATATTTCCTTTTTAACCAGAGTCCAGAATGTGCTCCCGAACGTCCATCCTGGATCCGTCCATGACATTTTCCAAGTTGCGTAATGTAAAGAAAGATTTATCTATCCGAGATGATTACACATATCAAAGAGTAGTTTCCTAGAAAACTTCTTTCCAGTTTTTCTCTGAGGCTATTTCACTTTTCACCATTGGCATCAACATGCTCCCGAATATCACTTGGTACCTGTTCCTCCAAAAGGGTTTCCCCAACGCTGTATGAGAAGAGAGGTATAACACTCTGACCGGAACGCACATGAGACAAAGCATTTCCTCGGAAAGCTTCTCTCCAGTTTCAGTCTGAACATATTTCTTTTTTCAACATAAGCCTCAAAGTGCTCCCGAATATCATATCAAATACTTACCATACACAGAAATATAAAACTGCTGAATGAAAAGAGAGGCTTAACTGAGTGAGAGGAATTAAGATGACACAGAGCAGATTCACAGAAATCTACCTTTTGGATTTTTCCTGAGGATAATTCTTTCTCCATATTCTAAGTATCGTTCCCAATGGTCCTTCCTCAGATTACACAAAAACAGTGATTTCAAGCTGTTCAATACAAAGAACGGTTTAACTCTATCAGATGAATACACACATCGCAAAGCAGTTGCTCAGAAATTTTCTCTGCAGCTTTCATTGCAAGACGTTTCCTTGCTCACAAGCCTTCGGGTGTCACTAAATATCCCTTCGGAGATTCATTAAAGACAGGATTTCGAAACTGGTCTACATAGAGTAGGCATTAACTCAGTGAAGTGGATGCA
>NW_022329822.1:0-1679 GCF_002776525.5 Piliocolobus tephrosceles | reverse complement strand
GTTGGTTTTGCTATTGCAAAAAATTAAAAACAAAATATTTTCAACACAATTTCAACACCATTTTAACATCATTTAGATACAAAAAAAATTACACGGTTCTTGGTATTTTTTTTAACTGGTAACGATCATAATCCACTGGTAAGGATAATGCACGGTATAATTTTACCAGTTTTATTGTATATTTAAATGACTCCGTTCGTAAAAAATATCTCACCATTAAAAAAAAAATATATATATATATATAAAATAAAACGCGAATGTGTTAAATTGTGAGTAAAAACATTAATAATAAAAAAATGATCAACCATTTTTTTTTAAATAATTTAAATTAATCAGAATTAAAAATATATATGTTACATGTACAGTTTATAAGCACATACCAAAACTATTTAATTTTAGTATCTAAATGTGAACCGAATTTTTGAAAAAAAAAAAAAAAATATATATACCTATATATATATAAATACATATTTTTCTTTTTCCTTTTCTTTCTTTTGCTTTTTTTTTTAATATAATTTTACTACGTCTCTTTTGTTACATAACAATGATTGTGATCCTTTTTTTATTCATATATTCATTTATATATGTATTGTGTCTTATTTTTTTTTTTTTTTTTTTTTTTTTTACATATGATGTGTACTTATATATATATATATATAAACTAATAAAGCTTTTATATTACTATTTTCCAACTCATGAATTAAAATTAAAAAGTAAGTTGTATTTATATAACATTTTAATAATTAAAACTTTTATAGAAATGTGCTTTTTTTTTGCACTGTATATTACGCATGTATAAAAACTTCCATACATATATTATTATTATTTATTTGCTTGTGTGGATTTATGTTTTTGGAACTTCTCATTGTTAGGTTTTAATATTATTGTTCGCATATATGTACGTATGTATGTATGTATGTATGTGCATGTAAGAGCACACCTTTTTGTATTATATTGCAAGTAGAAAAAAGAGAACACCCAAATCAATAAAATGGATAGGTATATGTACGAATATGGTAAAAATATCAAAATTTTAATAAAAAAAAAGATATAAATAAATACATACATAACTACATACACAAACACATACGCAAACACATACGCAAACACATAAGCAGATATATCGAATCAACTTAACCTACTTTATTATGTTACATACGAGCCTTCTTTTTTTTTACAACTGCTTATAGTAGTCAGTATAAAAATATATTAAAACATTAGGCTTAATAAGAAATGAACTGATGTTATACCTTCTCATTTCTATCATTACATGTTTATTTTAAATGGTATACCGTCATTCACCTGTACATACATATATATGTGGGAGTGTGATACTATAACATATTGATGTGTTAAACTGTTTATTTATTAAATTACTTATATGTTTTTATTTTTTTTTAACGTTTTGTATATTAGTAAAGGTTTAAAAACATGAGCATTTTTAGTGAGTACTTAAATATACATACATAGATACATATATACATGTGTATATATACATATATACATGTATATATGGAGAGAAAGAGAGAGTAAAAAGTCGTGTTTTAACGCAAAATTGTCATCTCGTATAAATACATAAATCATTACATACATAATTACATAAATAATAGCTGAATTTAGCACATAAATTAATGATTATTTGATTATTTGATTATTTGATTATTTGTTTATTTGATTAT
>NW_022329821.1:0-1679 GCF_002776525.5 Piliocolobus tephrosceles | reverse complement strand
ATAATCAAATAAACAAATAATCAAATAATCAAATAATCAAATAATCATTAATTTATGTGCTAAATTCAGCTATTATTTATGTAATTATGTATGTAATGATTTATGTATTTATACGAGATGACAATTTTGCGTTAAAACACGACTTTTTACTCTCTCTTTCTCTCCATATATACATGTATATATGTATATATACACATGTATATATGTATCTATGTATGTATATTTAAGTACTCACTAAAAATGCTCATGTTTTTAAACCTTTACTAATATACAAAACGTTAAAAAAAAATAAAAACATATAAGTAATTTAATAAATAAACAGTTTAACACATCAATATGTTATAGTATCACACTCCCACATATATATGTATGTACAGGTGAATGACGGTATACCATTTAAAATAAACATGTAATGATAGAAATGAGAAGGTATAACATCAGTTCATTTCTTATTAAGCCTAATGTTTTAATATATTTTTATACTGACTACTATAAGCAGTTGTAAAAAAAAAGAAGGCTCGTATGTAACATAATAAAGTAGGTTAAGTTGATTCGATATATCTGCTTATGTGTTTGCGTATGTGTTTGCGTATGTGTTTGTGTATGTAGTTATGTATGTATTTATTTATATCTTTTTTTTTATTAAAATTTTGATATTTTTACCATATTCGTACATATACCTATCCATTTTATTGATTTGGGTGTTCTCTTTTTTCTACTTGCAATATAATACAAAAAGGTGTGCTCTTACATGCACATACATACATACATACATACGTACATATATGCGAACAATAATATTAAAACCTAACAATGAGAAGTTCCAAAAACATAAATCCACACAAGCAAATAAATAATAATAATATATGTATGGAAGTTTTTATACATGCGTAATATACAGTGCAAAAAAAAAGCACATTTCTATAAAAGTTTTAATTATTAAAATGTTATATAAATACAACTTACTTTTTAATTTTAATTCATGAGTTGGAAAATAGTAATATAAAAGCTTTATTAGTTTATATATATATATATATAAGTACACATCATATGTAAAAAAAAAAAAAAAAAAAAAAAAAATAAGACACAATACATATATAAATGAATATATGAATAAAAAAAGGATCACAATCATTGTTATGTAACAAAAGAGACGTAGTAAAATTATATTAAAAAAAAAAGCAAAAGAAAGAAAAGGAAAAAGAAAAATATGTATTTATATATATATAGGTATATATATTTTTTTTTTTTTTTTCAAAAATTCGGTTCACATTTAGATACTAAAATTAAATAGTTTTGGTATGTGCTTATAAACTGTACATGTAACATATATATTTTTAATTCTGATTAATTTAAATTATTTAAAAAAAAATGGTTGATCATTTTTTTATTATTAATGTTTTTACTCACAATTTAACACATTCGCGTTTTATTTTATATATATATATATATTTTTTTTTTAATGGTGAGATATTTTTTACGAACGGAGTCATTTAAATATACAATAAAACTGGTAAAATTATACCGTGCATTATCCTTACCAGTGGATTATGATCGTTACCAGTTAAAAAAAATACCAAGAACCGTGTAATTTTTTTTGTATCTAAATGATGTTAAAATGGTGTTGAAATTGTGTTGAAAATATTTTGTTTTTAATTTTTTGCAATAGCAAAACCAAC
>NW_022329820.1:0-1867 GCF_002776525.5 Piliocolobus tephrosceles | reverse complement strand
ATTCTGGCACCATAAAATTTCTAAATGTAGTGACACTACTAAGGGATTACATGAGCTCTCCAGAAATAGTCCGCAACCAAGATGGAAAGGCAAAAATGATAGATAAAGAATTCAAAGCATGGATTGTAAGGAAGATTAATGAGCTTCAAGACAAGTTTGAAAATCAAAACACAAAAAAACTTCCACATGAATCCAGGAAATGAAGAAAGATAGCATCTTAAAAATAAATCAGAGCTTCAGGAATTGAAAAACTCACTTAAGGAATTTCAAAATGCAATTGCAAGCTTTATAAAGAGACTGGACTAAGCAGAGGAAAACATTTCTAATCTTTAAGAACAGTCATTCAAATTAACCTAGGCAGACAAAACTCAAGAGAAAGGAATTTAAAAATGAACAAAATCTTTGGAAAAATATGGGATTATGTAAAGTGACTAAACCTATGATGTACTGGCATTCCTGAGAGAGAAGGAGAAAGAGTAAACAACCTGGAAAACATATTTGAGGGAATAATTCAAGAAAATGTTTCTGGTCTTATACGAAGATGAGTATAAGATGTCTAGAAACATAGACATCCAGATACAAGGAACTAGATAAAATAACAACTGTGCAATACTGCCCAAAATGAGTATTACCAAGCGTTTAGTCACCAAACTGTCTAAGGTCAATGATGAAGAAAAAAATCTTAAAGATAGCTGGAGAGAAAAGATTAAGTACAAAGGGAACATGATCTGGCTAGCAGCAAACTTTTCAGTAGCATCCTTATAAGGCAGGAGAGATTAGGGGCATATTTTTAGCATTAATAAAGAAAAGAAATTCCAACCATGAATGTCATAGCATACCAAATTAAGCTTCAGAAATGGAGAAACAAAGACTTTTCCAAACAGAAAGCACTAAAGTAATTTGTTACCACTAGACCAGGCTTACAAGAGATACTTGGGAGTTCTAAACGTGGAAACAAAATAAAGATACCTGCTACTACAGAAACAAACTTAAGTACATAACCCACAGACATTATGAAGGAAGCAGACAATAGAAACTACAAAGCAATGGGCTAATAAGTTTTTTATACTATCAAAATCTCACATATAAACAAACCTTGACCATAACTAGCTTAAATGCCCCCCATTTAAAAGGCACAGTATTTCAAGTGAAATAAAAAAAATGTAAAAAAAAGACACATCAATCTGCTGTCTTTAAGAGACCCATCTCGCATGTAATGACACACCCATAGGCTCAAAGTAAAGGGTTGGAAGAATATCACTGCACAAATGGAAAACAAACAACAACAAGAAGCAGATCTTACATCAGATAAAACATCTTTTATCCTACATCAGATAAAACAGACTTTAAACCAACAAGTGTAAAAATGAACAAAGGACATTACATAATGATGGGTTCAATTCAACAAAAGATTTAACTATTCTAAATGTATATGCAATAACATTGGAGGACCCAGATTCACAAAATAGCTACTTTTCAATGTACAGCCAGAATGTACAAACAGACAGCCAGAAAATGTACGAACAGTCAGCCAGAAAATAATAGTGGGGAGTTAAAAAACAAACAAACAAACAAACAAAACAAACAAAAAACAAAAAACACTGATAATGTTAGAGATCTCAAGGTGGAAAACTAACAAGGAAATTCTGAATTGAAATTTGACATTTGACTAATTAAACCTAATAGACATGTACAGAACATTCCATGCATCAATCACATAATATATATTCTTCTGAACATGGTACATACTTCAAGATTGATAACATGCTCAGCAATTAAACAAGTCTCAATAAATATTTTAAAAAATATTTAATGGCAACCATACTCTTAGACCACAGTGGCAGAAAAACAGAAATCAATACCAGGA
>NW_022329819.1:0-1695 GCF_002776525.5 Piliocolobus tephrosceles | reverse complement strand
GTTGGTTTTGCTATTGCAAAAAATTAAAAACAAAATATTTTCAACACCAGTTCAACACAATTTCAACACCATTTTAACATCATTTAGATACAAAAAAATTACACGGTTCTTGGTATTTTTTTTAACTGGTAACGATCATAATCCACTGGTAAGGATAATGCACGGTATAATTTTACCAGTTTTATTGTATATTTAAATGACTCCGTTCGTAAAAAATATCTCACCATTAAAAAAAAAATATATATATATATATAAAATAAAACGCGAATGTGTTAAATTGTGAGTAAAAACATTAATAATAAAAAAATGATCAACCATTTTTTTTAAATAATTTAAATTAATCAGAATTAAAAATATATATGTTACATGTACAGTTTATAAGCACATACCAAAACTATTTAATTTTAGTATCTAAATGTGAACCGAATTTTTGAAAAAAAAAAAAAAAAATATATATACCTATATATATATAAATACATATTTTTCTTTTTCCTTTTCTTTCTTTTGCTTTTTTTTTAATATAATTTTACTACGTCTCTTTTGTTACATAACAATGATTGTGATCCTTTTTTTATTCATATATTCATTTATATATGTATTGTGTCTTATTTTTTTTTTTTTTTTTTTTTTTTTTACATATGATGTGTACTTATATATATATATATATAAACTAATAAAGCTTTTATATTACTATTTTCCAACTCATGAATTAAAATTAAAAAGTAAGTTGTATTTATATAACATTTTAATAATTAAAACTTTTATAGAAATGTGCTTTTTTTTTGCACTGTATATTACGCATGTATAAAAACTTCCATACATATATTATTATTATTTATTTGCTTGTGTGGATTTATGTTTTTGGAACTTCTCATTGTTAGGTTTTAATATTATTGTTCGCATATATGTACGTATGTATGTATGTATGTATGTATGTATGTGCATGTAAGAGCACACCTTTTTGTATTATATTGCAAGTAGAAAAAGAGAACACCCAAATCAATAAAATGGATAGGTATATGTACGAATATGGTAAAAATATCAAAATTTTAATAAAAAAAAAGATATAAATAAATACATACATAACTACATACACAAACACATACGCAAACACATACGCAAACACATAAGCAGATATATCGAATCAACTTTAACCTACTTTATTATGTTACATACGAGCCTTCTTTTTTTTTACAACTGCTTATAGTAGTCAGTATAAAAATATATTAAAACATTAGGCTTAATAAGAAATGAACTGATGTTATACCTTCTCATTTCTATCATTACATGTTTATTTTAAATGGTATACCGTCATTCACCTGTACATACATATATATGTGGGAGTGTGATACTATAACATATTGATGTGTTAAACTGTTTATTTATTAAATTACTTATATGTTTTTATTTTTTTTAACGTTTTGTATATTAGTAAAGGTTTAAAAACATGAGCATTTTTAGTGAGTACTTAAATATACATACATAGATACATATATACATGTGTATATATACATATATACATGTATATATGGAGAGAAAGAGAGAGTAAAAAGTCGTGTTTTAACGCAAAATTGTCATCTCGTATAAATACATAAATCATTACATACATAATTACATAAATAATAGCTGAATTTAGCACATAAATTAATGATTATTTGATTATTTGATTATTTGATTATTTGTTTATTTGATTAT
>NW_022329818.1:0-1695 GCF_002776525.5 Piliocolobus tephrosceles | reverse complement strand
ATAATCAAATAAACAAATAATCAAATAATCAAATAATCAAATAATCATTAATTTATGTGCTAAATTCAGCTATTATTTATGTAATTATGTATGTAATGATTTATGTATTTATACGAGATGACAATTTTGCGTTAAAACACGACTTTTTACTCTCTCTTTCTCTCCATATATACATGTATATATGTATATATACACATGTATATATGTATCTATGTATGTATATTTAAGTACTCACTAAAAATGCTCATGTTTTTAAACCTTTACTAATATACAAAACGTTAAAAAAAATAAAAACATATAAGTAATTTAATAAATAAACAGTTTAACACATCAATATGTTATAGTATCACACTCCCACATATATATGTATGTACAGGTGAATGACGGTATACCATTTAAAATAAACATGTAATGATAGAAATGAGAAGGTATAACATCAGTTCATTTCTTATTAAGCCTAATGTTTTAATATATTTTTATACTGACTACTATAAGCAGTTGTAAAAAAAAAGAAGGCTCGTATGTAACATAATAAAGTAGGTTAAAGTTGATTCGATATATCTGCTTATGTGTTTGCGTATGTGTTTGCGTATGTGTTTGTGTATGTAGTTATGTATGTATTTATTTATATCTTTTTTTTTATTAAAATTTTGATATTTTTACCATATTCGTACATATACCTATCCATTTTATTGATTTGGGTGTTCTCTTTTTCTACTTGCAATATAATACAAAAAGGTGTGCTCTTACATGCACATACATACATACATACATACATACATACGTACATATATGCGAACAATAATATTAAAACCTAACAATGAGAAGTTCCAAAAACATAAATCCACACAAGCAAATAAATAATAATAATATATGTATGGAAGTTTTTATACATGCGTAATATACAGTGCAAAAAAAAAGCACATTTCTATAAAAGTTTTAATTATTAAAATGTTATATAAATACAACTTACTTTTTAATTTTAATTCATGAGTTGGAAAATAGTAATATAAAAGCTTTATTAGTTTATATATATATATATATAAGTACACATCATATGTAAAAAAAAAAAAAAAAAAAAAAAAAATAAGACACAATACATATATAAATGAATATATGAATAAAAAAAGGATCACAATCATTGTTATGTAACAAAAGAGACGTAGTAAAATTATATTAAAAAAAAAGCAAAAGAAAGAAAAGGAAAAAGAAAAATATGTATTTATATATATATAGGTATATATATTTTTTTTTTTTTTTTTCAAAAATTCGGTTCACATTTAGATACTAAAATTAAATAGTTTTGGTATGTGCTTATAAACTGTACATGTAACATATATATTTTTAATTCTGATTAATTTAAATTATTTAAAAAAAATGGTTGATCATTTTTTTATTATTAATGTTTTTACTCACAATTTAACACATTCGCGTTTTATTTTATATATATATATATATTTTTTTTTTAATGGTGAGATATTTTTTACGAACGGAGTCATTTAAATATACAATAAAACTGGTAAAATTATACCGTGCATTATCCTTACCAGTGGATTATGATCGTTACCAGTTAAAAAAAATACCAAGAACCGTGTAATTTTTTTGTATCTAAATGATGTTAAAATGGTGTTGAAATTGTGTTGAACTGGTGTTGAAAATATTTTGTTTTTAATTTTTTGCAATAGCAAAACCAAC
>NW_022329809.1:0-1445 GCF_002776525.5 Piliocolobus tephrosceles | reverse complement strand
CTGAGGTACTGGGGTCATCTCACTCGGGAGTGCCGGACAATCCGTGCGGGTCAGCTGCTGCAGCCTGACCAGCGAGAGCTGAAGCAGGGCTAGGCATTGCCTCACCAGGGAGGCGCAAGGGGGAAGGGAGTCCCTTTTCCTAGCCAGGGGAACTGAGACACACAACACCTGGAAAATCGGGTAACTCCCACCCTAATACCACACTGTAAGCACACCGGCACACCTGGAGAATATATCCCATACCTGGCTGGGAGGGTCCCACGCCCACGAAGCCTCCCTCCTTGCTAACAGAGCAGTTGGCTGCAATCTAACCTCAAGGCAGCAGCGAGGCTGGGGGAGGGGCGCCCACCATCGCTGAGGCTTAAGTAGGTAAACAAAGCCGCTGGGAAGATGGAACTGGGTGGAGCTCACAGCAGCTCAAGGAAACCTGCCTGCTCTGTAGACTCGGCCTCTGGGGACAGGGTACAGCTACAAAATAACAGGGGAACCAGCAGAGGCCTGTGCAGATGCGAACGACTCTGTCTGACAGCTTTGAAGAGAGCAGTGGATCTCCCAACACGGAGGTTGAGATCTGAGAAGGGGCAGGCTGCCTGTTCAAGTGGGTCCCTGACCCCTGGGTAGCCTAACTGGGAGACATCCCCCACTAGGGGCAGACTGTCACCCCACACCTCACAGGGTGGAGTACAACCCTGAGAGGAAGCTTCCAAAGCAAGAATCAGACAGGTGCACTCGCTGTTCAGCAATATTCTATCTTCTGCAACCTCTGCTGCTGATACCCAGGCAAACAGGGTCTGGAGTGGACCTCAAGCAATCTCCAACAGACCTATAACTGAGGGTCCTGACTGTCAGAAGGAAAACTATCAAACAGGAAGGACACCTATACCAAAACCCCATCAGTACATCACCATCATCAAAGACCAGAGACAGATAAAACCACAAAGATGGGGAAAAAGCAGGGCAGAAAAGCTGGAGATTCAAAAAATAAGAGCGCATCTCCCCCTGCAAAGGAGCACAGCCCATCGCCAGCAACAGATCAAAGTTGGTCAGAGAATGACTTTGACGAGATGAGAGAAGAAATCTTCAGTCCATCAAACCTCTCAGAGCTAAAGGAGGAATTACGTACCCAGCGCAAAGAAACTAAAAATCTTGAAAAAAGAGTGGAAGAATTGACAGCTGGACTAATTAATGCAGAGAAGGTCATAAACGAAATGACAGAGATGAAAACCATGACACGAGAAATACGTGACAAATGCACAAGATTCAGAAACTGACTCGATCAACTGGAAGAAAGAGTATCAGCGATTGAGGATCAAATGAATGAAATGAAGCGAGAAGAGAAACCAAAAGAAAAAAGACGAAAAAGAAATGAACAAAGCCTGAAAGAAGTATGGGATTATATAAAAAGACCAAATCTATGTTTGATTGGGGTGCCTGAAAGTGAGGGG
>NW_022329804.1:10382-15624 GCF_002776525.5 Piliocolobus tephrosceles | reverse complement strand
TTTCTTTCTTTCTTTCTTTCTTTCTTTCTTTCTTTCTTTCTTTCTTTCTTTCTTTCTTCCTTCCTTCCTTCCTTCCTTCCTTCCTTTCTTCCTTTCTTTTCTTTCTTTCTTTTCCTTTCTTTTTCTCTCCTTCCTTCCTTCCTTCCTTCCTTCCTCTCTCCCTCCCTCCCTTCCTTCCTCTTCCCTTCCCCTTTTCTTTTCTTTTCTTTTCTTTTCTTTTCTTTTCTTTTCTTTTCTTTTCTTTCTTTTCTCTCTTCTGAGTCTCACTCTGTCACCCAGGCTTGAATGCAGTGGCAGGGATCACAGCTCACTGCAGTGTCGACCTCCTGGTCTCAGGTGATCATCCTGCTTCAGCCTCCTGGGTAGCTAGGACCACAGGCATGTACCACCACACACAGCTAATTTTAGTATTTTTTTTTTTTGTAGAAATGAGAGTCTCACTGTGTTGCCCAGGTTTGTCTCAAACTCCCAGGCTCAAGCAGTCCGCCTGCCTCAGCCTCTCAAACTGCTGGTATTATAGCAGCAGAGGCACATGCTGGGCCTCAAATTGACATTTTCTTAAACATTGGACTGCCAAACAAAGACATTAGCCCTAGTAGGCAGAAGATACTATCCTGGTCTATGTTAAAGGCAATTGTTAAAATTTCTCTGAATCTCCATGGGATAGGCATAAATGTACTGATACATTTCGACAGTCCTAGGAATCCATAACCTCAATTTATTTGACCAATATCAATTAATACCATTTAGAGAGGTCCTTCTATTTCTAAAGTCTGGTTCAGCAAAAAATAAAAAATAATTAATATACCTGAAATAATTTAGCTATTCCTGAGGTATCATTAACAAAATAGAAACTTAAAAAAGCACATGATATGGAAAATATTTGCTGAAGGTTATACATGTTAAGTTTCCAACTAAAGATTAATTAAACTTGCAGACAAAAAAGGCTGTACCAATTGGATATTTTAGAGATAAATTTTTAGTACTTACAGACAATGCTATGAAGTAGCTACGTGGGCATAGAGAAATTTGGG
Source organism: Piliocolobus tephrosceles (assembly GCF_002776525.5). NCBI lineage: Eukaryota > Metazoa > Chordata > Mammalia > Primates > Cercopithecidae > Piliocolobus > Piliocolobus tephrosceles. Next base: position 14,590 of record NW_022329804.1, on the reverse strand, counting down.
AAATTATCAGGCTGGTTCTACTATAATAGATCTCAGTTCACCCTTAGAATATCTTCACTAAAGGAGCTTAACATAGCCCAGATGGTAGATTTGATTGCCCTCATTAGAGCTGGTCACTTGGCCAAAGATAAAAAAAAAATTATATTTACATAGAAAATAGCTCAAGTGCCTGAACCTCAATATGACTATATATGGGAATAGAGTCTTTAAGGAAGTGATTAAGGTTAAATAAAGTCATAATGATGGAGCCCTAATCTGATGAGATTAGTGTCCTTATAAGAAGAGGAATAGACATCAGGGATTTTTTTTTTTTTTTCTCTCTCAACCCATGCCCAGAGGAAAGTCATATGAGGACATAGCACTAAGAGAGACATCTACAAATCACAGAGGCTGCACCAGAAATCAACCCTGCTCGCATATTGATCTTGAACTTCTAGCCCCCAGAAGTGTGAGGAAATAAATTTTTGTTGCTTATGCCACCCGGTCTGTGACATTTTGTTACGGAAGTCTGAGCTGACCAAAACACTTGAGTAACTATCAGTGTCCATGTAAAACAACCCATCTTTAGACTTAAGGAGACAGTCACCTGGCTCTCTAAGGCAGATGCAAATGGATTCTTCTTTACCTGGGTTTAGTAATTCAGATTATGACACGAAGTATTTTAGGAAGGCTCCATGTCATTTTGATAGTAGTCATTGTGTGTTGCGAGTCTCATGCGTGTATTCTCTACAGTCTCAGTCCTGTTCTGCAACTGCTCTCGTGTCAAATGATCCATCGCTCAACTCAAATGAAATGAACTCATCACTCCATAAAAGGAATAGGAAGATAAGTCCATGGTCCAATCCCAAGCTATTTTTTCTGAGATGATAATATTATCTAGAAATCACAACAGTGGTATACATCTGAACATGGCTGCTTTAGTGGCTGAACAACTCTTCTCATCAGTTAGGAAAGACTGAGAACTGGTGCCATGAATCCATCAACTATGGGATTGCTATTGCAGAATGTTTTTTGACTCGCATAATGTTTTCTTCTTTACTCACAACTTCTCTATTACTGATTCTCGCCTTAATGATTGAAGCAACTCAAAGTCACATTCTAGTTCTGTAATTCTTCCCTAGGCACTCTAAGCCCAAACCATCAACAGCAAACAAACAAATAAAAAAACTCCTAATTTACTCTCAAATGAAACCTTTCCAGAATTATCTGTGCAGTGTTTCCTATTGCTGCAATAATTAATAAAACTCAGTTTGCTTATATTGCAAATTTTAAAATTCATAGTGGGAGATTTCCAGTTTCAAAAAACAAGTCTTGGCTTTAATTATGAGTTCAACTAGTTTTTTCCCCCCTAATGTTTTAAATCTCGCTTCATTATAATGTCTGAGCTTGTCTGATTTTGGCATAGGGAGTATAATTAGAAGTAGTGAATGAAGTCCTAGCTGCTGCTTCAATGTCAGCAGACACCCATTTCTCTTTCCAAACTGCTTTTAAAAAGTCAAACCACTTCCTTCTCTTCTTGGCTCACTCTCTACTTAATGTGATTTTTTTTTAATTTATGAAGGGAATAAAATCATTGCTTTTTAAGAATCATCCAATCAAGTCATTACAGATATCTGGAATTCAAGATGTAGTCAAAATATTTCAAGGACATTACAGTATACTCTGTCTTCTCTAATCTCTCAGGCAGTAAAACGGTACCATGTGCAGAAATAGAAACACTGTTGTGAAAGTGGGTTAAAATATTGACAGTATTGTGACTTCTTATTTTAATTTCTCAATTAACTTACACAAATGAATAATTACCTTTATAGAAATAGCTTCTGGATTTCTTTGTCCTTTTGCTCCTGAAGGTAGGTTATATTTGGTATCTCTGTAAAAATAGGCTGTATTTGGTAGACTATATTTGGTAAATCTGTTCTTACCTCAGATAAAAGGTTAATATTCTACAAGTAGATAGATGTGGTGAGGACAACTAAAAGGAGATTTAATGATCTCATCAAATTATATTACACAACCTTTCAAAGAAAGCCTGGTTGGATTAAGAGGTTTCTTTATGTTCATGCCCAAAATGCCAAATTCCAACAGCCCACACAATTTCTTTGAAGTATTTTTCTCATAAGTTTGTCTCATGGACAGCTTAAAGCTCCATTTCCATCCTAGCAAGAGGCAAACAAAAAGTCAGATAGTAAATCATATTTTAATAAAAACGATTTTATTAAGTGTAAGATATGATCCATTAAATTAATCTTGTTAAGTAGAAGATCAAAATGAGAACTTAATGGGGTGCAAACATCACGGAGAATCAAAACACACACTAGAAACCATACTTGAGAAGCAGAGATGAGTGAATGTTTGGTCATCAATATCCATGCTAGGCTTAATCTTGTGGTTATTCACCACATCCCTCTTTTTCAACAGAAGTCAGAGAGTAGCAAGCCTCACTGAATGTCGGATATTAGCAAGCACATATCATTTTGCTTCTGGTATTCTTTGTTTTCTTCCAATCCTCGGGGCCTTTCTTGATATATGGTTTATTATAGCATTGTAAATGACTGACCCTTCATAAAGACATTTTCTTTGGCAGAAGGCTATTTGAAATTCTTTGTTTTTACAAGAGAAGATTTCTGGAAGTTCCGAGCTATGTAAATAGGTTTGGAGGAGTATTCTCTTAAACTACAGAAACCATTACTACTCTTGAGCAGATGAGGTTATCAGATTCCTTAGTAGTCAACCAAAATGCGAGAGGAATTTTCTTTTCTTTTTCTCGTTTCTTTTCTTTTCTTTTTTTCTTTCTTTTCTTTTCTTTTCTTTTTTGAGACGGAGTCTCGCTGTATCACCAGGCTGAAGTGCAGTGGCATGATCTCAGCTCACTGCAACCTCCGCCTCCCGGTTTCAAGCAATTCTCCTGCCTCAGCCTCCTAAGTAGCAGGGACTACAGGCAAACGCCACCATGCCCAGCTAATTTTTGTATTTTTAGTAGACATGGGGTTTCACCATGTTGGCCAGGATGGTCTCAATCTCTTGACATCATGATCTGCCTGCCTCAGCCTCCCAAAGTGCTGGGATTACAGGCTTGAGCCACCATGCCCGGCCAAGAATTTTTCTAATGACGTATGTGACAAAGCAGAAACGTTTTATGTTACGTACAGGCATGGCCACAAAAATATCACTTAAAAGGAGGAAAATTCTGGGGTTCTCAGTGTACCATGGAGATGAACAATGTCTCACTGTTTTGAGGATAACAATAGATTTCTCCCTTCTGCTTTTGCAATGATTAAAATTTTGGAAATTTGTTTGAGAAAAGTGAAGAGATTTTAAAAAGGTTTCTTGATTTTTTTTTAACTCTTTTTTCTCTTAAATCTTGATACTATTAGTTGTAAGTTTGTGCTACATATAGCCACTGTTTGGTTGAGATAATTACTCTAAGTCTGTGATATCCATTAGACAGAAACCAATAGTTACATATGGCTATTTGAATTACATTAATTAAACTTAAATAAAATAATAACTTGGTTCCTTAGTTGCACTAGGCACATTTTAGGGCTCAATAGCCATAGTATAAACAGATAGTATAGAACTTTCTATCAGAGAAAGTTTGTCTGGGAGCTGTGCTAAAGGTGATTTTCAAAATGTAGCTATAGCCTGAAAATATTTCTATGCTATTTTAATCTATTTTAACTAATTAATTAACTACATTATACTTTACTAACATAAAATCAAAGGCATCTACTTCTGTAATTGGGCGGTAATAACTTGCAATATAAAAATAGATGAGGTCAGGCTGGTGACTCATGCCTGTAATCCCAGCAATTTGGGAGGGCGAGGTAGGTGGATCACCTGAGGTCAGGAGTTTGAGACAAGCCTGGCCAACATGGTGAAACCCCATCTCTACTAAAAATACAAAAAAAAATTAGCCAGGCGTGGTGGCGTGTACCTGTATGGCCAGGCGCAGTGGTTAATGCCTGTAATCCCAGCACTTTGGGAGGCTGAGTTGGGCGGATCACGAGGTCAGGAGTTCGAGACCATCCTGGCTAACATGGTAAAACCCCGTCTCTACTAAAACTACAAAAAATTAGCCGGGCGTGGTGGTGGGCGCCTGTAGTCCCAGCTACTTGGGAGGCTGAGGCAGGAGAATGGCGTGAACCCGGGAGGCGGAGCTTGCAGTGAGCTGAGATCCTGCCAGTGCACTCCAGCCTGGGCGACAGAGC
>NW_022329804.1:0-10282 GCF_002776525.5 Piliocolobus tephrosceles | reverse complement strand
AAAAAAAAAAAAAAAAAAAAAAGATGACAATTATCTTACTTAATGGTGACATATTAACAGTACTCCCTTTGAGAAAATAGACAATATAAAGTGTCTTACTATTGCAACTGAAAACATTTTCCACTTAATAGTTTTAAGTCATGCCCAGGTAGAATAAAACATGAAAAACAAATGAAAGTAAAGAAATTAGAAAACAATAACAAGTCATTAATATATGACGGTATGAAAAAATATCTAAAAGCTACTATGGTTAAATGTTATTTTAAGTAAAGAAGTTTGTGAAGAAACTAAAATCAATAAATTAAAGATACTAATATGTTTCTACATAAAATAAACAAACAGAAATGGAATGATCTGATTTCTAATAGTATCAAAATAAAGAATATCTAGATAAATTTAAGCAAGATTTTTAAAAATATATTCTATGAAGAATGTTTTTATGGAAATATATAAAATAATTGAGAATCAGTAAATAAGGCCTAAATAATGGAGGATTATACAATATTTCTAGGCTACAAATTTCAATAGTGTAACCATGGCAGTTCTCTGAAATTGGTCTATAGATGGAAAATCATCCCAATAAAAATCCCGACAATCAATGTGCTCATGTGCCTGTATGTGTGTGTGCATGTGTTTAAATTGATAATCTGAATTTTAACACTTACATACAACTAAAAAGGACATTGCTATCGAGATGCATTTGAAGAAAAAATTGGAAGAATTTATTATATTTCAAGACTTTCAATAAAGCTGTAGTGATTAGAATAAAGTGGAATTATAAAGGAATACAAATAGAACAATGTACCAAAATAGGACCTGTGAGCTCACTGGGATAAACGTAGACACTTGGTAAGTCTATCATGGTCTTCTTTCTGGTCACCAAATATTTGATATACTTCCCTTCTCACTAACAAAATATACTCACTTGAAGTATTCTATTTGGCTATATCAACACACTTAAGCACCATTGTATCTGGGGGAGATATGATAGGTTATAACTTCAATTACAGGTATGAATCCTGTTAAACTAAAAATACAAGTTGTATATTCTCCACAGTTGAAATATACACTTGTGGTTTAGGGAAAGTGTAATAGTACTAAGCACTGCTATTTAGAAAAGAGTAATAGAGAACACAAAAAATTCATGTCTGTCTCAATTGCAAAATTTTGTTGGGCAGATATTTCAAAGACCTCCCTCCCTACCCGGAGACTAGTGGTTAGCAAAAATTTTTTAGGACTGAATTTCATTCTCTTCAAGAAATTTCCTGTTTCAGTTTGTGTGTATGTGTGTGTATGTTGCTGTGAAGGGTCTGAGATTGTACGATACTTGCAAACTAACAAGTTAGTCTGCCACAGTTTCATAGATGCTGGCAGAAAACATGAGAATTCTGAGATAGACACAAAGAACTTATTATTCACAGCAATAGCACTGGGCAGAATATCAGCATTTTCCTGTTCCTGTTCCTGGAGTCCTCATTCCCACAGAGTGATACAAAAAGAGACAGCTGATTCCTGCGCACACAGCATGTTGTATTACAGAAGCAGAACCGTGAATTCAGGGAAGTCAAGTCTCTGAAAATGGGCAGTAAGTATGTCTGATCCAGAGGAAGATATTATATTTATTGTACTGGACAGAAAACGTTCCTGACTTTTGCCTGAAGAGACATTATTTTGATGTTCCAAAGCTGTTTGCTATACAAATATCTTTGCTAAGATAGTCCAAAACAATGTCAGTTAGTGCCTCCACTAGCAAGACAGAAAGAAACACGAGAAGCCTTTGGAGAGTTGTCTTCTAACACTTCTGTTTTTATGCTAATCTTTGGCCACATCTGACCTAGGCATTGGAGAGTAAGTCCCCCAGGGAACATGGAACAGGGAGTTGGGGAAATGTTTCTTGTTTGTAAAAGGCTTAGATCCTAAGAATGTTTGTACATACAGTCAAAAACGTTTTTAGGCCGGGCGCGGTGGCTCAAGCCTGTAATTCCAGCACTTTGGGAGGCCGAGGCGGGCGGATCACAAGGTCAGGAGATCGAGACCGTCCTGGCTAACATGGTGAAACCCTGTCTCTGCTAAAAAATACAAAAAACTAGCCGGGCGAGGTGGCAGGCGCCTATAGTCCCAGCTACTCGGGAGGCTGAGACAGGAGAATGGCGTGAACCCGGGAGGCAGAGCTTGCAGTGAGCTGAGATCTGGCCAGTGCACTCCAGCTTGGGTGACAGAGCAAGACTCCGTCTCAAACAAACAAACAAACAAACAAAACAAAAAACGTTTTTAATTCTGGTACATTGTGTCTTTGGCAGACAGATTCTTCAAAATCTGGCTTCAAAAACTTACCTTCTTATCCCTTTGATCTTGAATAGTCTAATTTGTCCTTATCATATGCATCGATCTTTTCTACATATGCCTTTCCTCTTAATTTAGTGTGGATATTCTAAGATTATCAGTGTGGTAGGAAAGCAATATCTTTAACCTTGGGAATTTTTTTTCCTGCTGTTAAGATTTCCTCCAAATTTCAAACCATTTGGAGATTTTAGTCATGGGTGTCTGAATATAACTTAGATGTAATATTTGCCGTTATACTGAGCTCTAATTGGTGTCTTTTGCTGAGGACACTTCTCAATTCTATATTTTACTCTTTAGGATTGAGAAGCTGCTATGTCCAGCTCTCTAAGCGCCTAAATTTCCAAGAACTCTTTCTATTCTCTCGAATTCCTAGTTGCAAATATGAGATTTGCTTTTTTCTTAGAGGAACCATAACAAACACAATCAAATAGAAGCGAATATGCTATTGCCATTCTTTTTCTAACCTCTAACCCTAAAGTCATAATATGTACTAAGTATATTACCTGCTTTTTAACTCATCACAAGCAAAAACATTGTCAAATATTTTGCCTCTATAAAACATGGGTTGTCATGTTTTCAGCTCCCCATAACAGTTTTCTTTCTGCTTGCCTTCAGTGATATATTTTAGGTTTCTTTTTAAAAATTATGATGCCACCGTAATTCTAGGTACCAGTTTTCACAACATGCTCTGTAACAGTTTCTATAAAAAGTGATCATTGTAATCTTGGTTGTTTAAAGTGAAGATTTCATTCTCACACATCGTATATGACTGTTGGGTGTTGGTGTGTGTATTTGATTCATAGCAGTCTCTTAACAACCTAAGCAGACAAACCAGCTACCATTTTGAATGCTGCAGGACACTAATCTAGGTGAGGAAAAGAAGTCGGAGGGGGGTTGTGTTTTGCACCAGCCATTAAATGCTCTAGCCCAGGGAAGACCTGTTTTTCTCACAACTCATGGCCATAACTAGTCATACACCTCACTCAACCACAAGGGGTCAGCAAGTACAACTGGCCACAAATCTGCATGGTGAGAATTGTGAACTATCTGATCAGCAAAATTAATAATAACAAAAACTCTCCAACTCCCCGTCCCATGTTCCCTGGAAGACTTATTCTCCAATGCCTACTTCAGAGGTAAACAAGGATGAAGATGAAAACATTAAGATGAAGCATTAGGTGACAATTCTCCATGGGTTTTTCATGTTTTTGTGACAGTGGTTCTCAACTGGGTGCAATTTTGTCCCTCAAAAGACATATAGGAATGTGTGAAGACATTTTTGGTTGTCTTCACTATTTGGAGACAACCCAAAATTGGAGAGGGGCTGAGTTACTGGCATCTAGTGATTACAGGCCAGGGATATTACTAAACATCCTATAAAGCACAGAGCAACACCCTCCCACACATGCCAACAAAAGTTATCCAGCCAAATATTTTATAGTGCTGAAATGGAACAACTGTACTTTACAGAAAGTCATCCATTTATACTGGAATATACACTCGAGAATATTAATAACTTTGTTGTTAATACATAGCAAAAAATAGATGAAGTACAATTTAAGTACCAATCAATAGTAGAATCAATCGATAACTACAAATACATTTTCAAAATAAACCAAGGTTATGTAGAGTGACACAAATGTGGATCACAAACAAACTATTGAGTGAATAAAGTAAGTTTTAAAAGAGTATACTTGCATACTCCATTTATGTATAGTTTGAAAGTAAGCAAAAGTAAAACATTCATTTTAGGGATACATTGATAGAGTGTAAAATTAGAAGGAAAAGATATCAAATAAGTATCATCAAAATGGGGAAATCTGGGAGTGGGGAAGGTGAAAGGTGTGATATAAAGAAGTGCAGTATGAGTATGGTAGAGAATGCTTCCCAACTTCAAAAAGTTCTGTATATTCACAAAAAGTAATTGCATGGGTATTCACTTCATAATGAGGGAAGACAAAAGGCTGGAGTTTAAATCTAGTATGTCCAGTGAACTGTGCCTTTTTAGAATGACAATCTAAGCCTGAGAACACACACATTTTGGATAATGGTTTTGTACTTGATCTATTAAATATTTAGCTGAATGCTGCTGCTGGAATATCACTGCTTCTGCCACAGATGCCAAAGGAAATATGAGGGTATGCATCACACTCAAGGCATAAGCAGAATACTTAAACAGATAATGACAAATAAGATAGAGGTTTGGGAATGAACGGAGAAAAGCTAAGGTGGAAGAAGTTAATAACAGGGAGCTTAAGAGTTGATTTGAGGAAAGGCATTATGGGTATCTTTCAAATGGTTCTGGGAATAATTAGGAGTGGGGGCAAGTGTGGCTGCTAAAAACTCTTCACTCATGTGTTATCTATAATCTAGATAACAGAATTCAACACTTGACTGGCAGTGGAGTGAAAAATACATGTGTTTGAGGCAAGACAAACAAATTCTAGAATATAAGTTCTTCTGCTTTCTAAATGTGCGACCTCAGGAAAGTAGCTGAATTCCCATCTTAATATTCTCAATAAAAAGTAGGGATAATTGTATTTACTTACTAGGGCTTTGTGAGTTAATGTGTAAGAAGCCACGGATATGATGCCTAGCATAAGATAACAATTCAATAAATAGCAATAGCTGCCATTACTGTTAATAATAGTATTATTGTTATTATTCAGAGTCACTGTACCTAATATTTACTAATATGTCCTCTGCAAATGTCAGCAAATGCTTTGGATTGACTATTTCACATGACATACTACATGTTTTATCTTTATTCATTTTTTTCTTCTATACAGTTGTTAAAGCAGGAGGAATAAGAAGGAGTTATACTATTGTAGAGCACACCAGAGACAATCTATTTTATACAAGATATATTGATGGATAAAATTTAAAAGTAAGAAAACAAACACTATTATTTTAAAAATATAGGCAAAATGGAGCTAGACGTGGTCGTTCATTCCTATAATCCCAGCACTTTGGGAGGCTGAGATGGGAGGATCACTTAAGCCCAGGATTTTGAGACCAGCCTGGGGAATATAGGGAGACCCTGTCTCTACAAAAACAAATTTAAAAATAAGAAATAGGCCCAGCATGGTGGCTCACTCCTGGAATCCCAGCACTTTGGGAGGCCGAGGTGGGTAGATCACAAGGTCAGGAGTTTGAGACCACCCTGGTCAATATGGTGAAACCCCATCTCTACTAAAAATACAAAAAAACTAGCTGGGCATGGTGGTGCACACGGGTAGTCCCAGCTACTCGGGAGGCTGAGGCAGGAAAATTGCTTGAACCTAGGAGGCGCGGAGGTTGTAGTGAGCCGGGATCGCACCACTGCACGGGAGGAAGAGTGACAGAGTCAGACAAAAAAAAAAAAAAAAAAAAAAGAAAAAAAGAAACAAACAAACAACAACAACAACAAAATTAAAATGGACAAAATATTTGAATATGAATAGCCACTTCACCAAAGAAAATATACAGATGACAAGCATATGAAAATGTGTTCAACATCTTACATCATTAGAGAATTGCAAATTAAAACAGTGAGATACACACCTATTGGAATGGCCAGAATCCAGAACATTGACAATAGCTAATGCTGGTGAGGATGTGGAGCAACAGGAACTCTCATTTATTGTTGGCAGGAATGCAAAATGGTACAGCCACTTTGAAAGACAGTTTAGTGTTTTTTACAGAATTAAACTTCCTTTTATCATATAATCCAGAAATCATGCTTCTTAATATTTACCCAAATGGATTGAAAACTTAAGTCTACACAAAATCCCGTACAGCAGATGTTTGTAGCAGCTTTATTCATAACTGCAAAAACTTGGAAGCTACAAAAATGTTTTTTAGTAGGATAAAGAATAAATAAACTATGATACATCCAGTCATTTGGCACCAAAAGGAAATAAGACATCAAGCCATGAAAAGAGATGGAAGAAATAAATTTATGTGATGAAAAGAGAGAAACCAAACTTAAAAGTCTACAAACTATTAATATTAATATATACATTCTAACTGTAAGATCTTCTAGAAAAGAAAAAACTGGGAAGACTGTAAAAGGATCTGTGTTTGCCAAGAGTTAGGGGGATGAATAAGTGAAGCACAGAGACGTTTTAGGATAGTGAAACTATTTTGTATGATAATGCATTGATACATGTCATTATACATTTGTCAAACTCCACAAAATGTACAACACTAAGCATAAACCCAATGGAAACTCTCAACTTTACCTGATAATATTACATCAATATAGGTTCATCTATGGTAGAAGACAAGTAACTGTGGTGCAGGATGTGCATAGTGGGGAAGGTTGTGTGTGTGTGTGTGTTTGAGAATGAGGGTATGTATAAACTCTGTAATTTCCACTTAATTTTACTGTGAACCTAAAACGTCTTTATAAAATGAAGTTTATTAATTTGGAAAAAAGGACTTGTGCTGATTTGAATTTGAAAAAAAATGAAAAATTTAAGTTGTGACAGATTGCTTTCTTCCTGGATTAGTTAGATATCTGCGTTGATTTTCATGGCATGATAGATAACAAACTGGGTGAAGAGTTGTACAATTAATCACAGGAAAATGAAGCAAACAGGAAGTTAATCTAACATTAATGTTCTCTATTCCATGAAAGCAGGCTGAAGAATGCTGCAAATACTCCATTTCACTTCATTTGTCTTGCTTTTTCATAGAGATGTGCATAATTAAATCCAAGTGTAAGTATTTCCAGAAACACGTGACTCAGAAAGACATTCACGTCTTCTCATCTTTCTGATAACTTCATGAAAAGTTATTGAATTAATTAGGTTAACACCTCACTGTAATGACACTCATCTATATGAAAGTTGCTATAGGGCAGCTATGATAAAGTCAGGCTGCTGGGGTTGCCTCTGAGCCAACTTTTGACAGGATTTTTGACTTCTCTTCTGCCCACCCACATTTTGTTTTTTAATTGTTCAAAATGTGACCATAAAACAAGAAGAAACTACCTTTGACTTAGTCCCCAAAAACGAAAACATTCAAAAAAGAAGTAGAAAAAGGCACCATGGTGCATGTCTAATCTACATCATACATATGGCCCCATTGATTTGTTGCCTCTCAGTTCCAAATCACCCCTTCTTTGTCCTATGTTGTAATACTGAAACTTTACCCTGTAGACGTTTCTCCTTTGCAGCTGTCTCAATGTTAGTCTTTGTCAATAGAAAGAGCCAAAGGGACACTGACAGGTGAGAGGGTTTCCTACTTCTAGTGTGCTGTTTTGGAGGACGCAACAGTCAGCAAATCAGTACATGAGAGGTCTGACAATACTCACTTCAGGACCTTCATAGACTAGCTGTGGTTCTCATCAAGCAGCAACTATATCCCACTCAGTAGGCCACACGTCTGTGAGAGCTCTGCCCTGCTCTCTCTGGCTGGTTTCCTCATCACCTGAAGGCTGTTGTCCTTATGGCAGCCATACTTTCTCCAAAGAGGTCTGAATTTAAGATAGGGGTAGGTGTTGGGAACAGGCCCCCAAATCTGGCCATAAACTGGCCCCAAAACTGGCCATAAATAAAATCTCTGCAGCACTGTGACATGTTCTTGATGGCCATGATGCCCACGCTGAAGGTTGTGGGTTTACCGGGATGAGGACAAGGAACACCTGGCCCACCCAGGGAGGAAAACTGCTTAAGGCATTCCTAAACCACAAACAATAGCATGAGCTATTGGACATGTTCCTGCTACAGATAACCAGCCAGAGTTCATCTCTTTGTTTCGGCCCATCCCTTTGTTTCCCATTTTAGTTAATCTATAATCTGTAGAAACAATGCTTATCACTGGCTTGCTGTCAATAAATATGTGGGTAAAACTCTGTTCGTGGCTGTCACCTCTGAAGGCTATCAGACCCCCGATTTCCCACTCCACAATCTATATTTCTCTATATGTGTCTTCAATTCCTCTAGTGCTGCTGGATTAAGGTCTCCACAACCGAGCTGGTCTCGGCGGGAAGGGAGATGTTCTAAGTTCAACCCTTCGTTTTGCACTCTCCCTCAGCTCTAGAAATAGTAGCACCCGATTTATTCACTTGCTACTTCTGTGCATCTCAGAGTTTTCTTTTAATCTTCAACCACCTAGTTAACAATTCTGTATGTGAAATTTTCCCTCTTCAAATTCCCAGTATGTTTTATATATTCAGATTGGACTCTGACTGATATACATGTATTATGTATAACTAACATCCTAAATGTTCAGCAATAGAAAATCTAAACATGCTGGTATGAACCAAATTGCTTTTATTAGCAGAGACTTGGACTAAAAGCTTATTCTTCCATAGTATTGATTGGTAATAACACAACTATTAAACACTTTTTTTTTTTTTTTTTGAGACAGTCTCACTCTGTTGCCCAGGCTGCAGTGCAGTGGTGTGATCTTGGCTCACTGCAACCTCCACCTCTCGGGTTCAAGAGATTCTCCTGCCTCAGTCTCCCGAGCAGCTGGGATTACAGGTGTGCACCACCATGCCCAGCTAATTTTTGTACTTTAGTAAAGACATGGTTTTACCATGTTGGCCAGGCTGGTATCAAGCTCCTGGTCTTGAGCGTCCACCCACCTTGGCCCCCCAAAGTGCTGAGATTACAGGTGCCCAATCCTAAAGTGAACATTTTGCCATCAATGAGGCTAATAAAAATCCAGTATATCCAAGAGGACTTATTCCATTATTAAAGGTGTGTGTTTGTGTGTTTGTGTTTGTATGCATTTGTAGTACTTATTTTTTGAAGATAAACCCCTAAGGTACTTTTTTGAAACTTTTATATACTCTGCTATACTATTGTATATAATTCTGCCTCCTTTATCACTACCATCAGGAAAAACAAACGATGTTGAATTATTGCAGTCACTATTATACACACATTGTTTTTGTAATTGTCCATTTAATTATATCACTCTTTACTAGAAATAAAATCCTTAATACTTCACATATAAAAGACAAGCAGCAAGAATTTTAAAATAAATACATGTCTGGTGGATGGAGTTAATTGTAGGACTCAGTACATTATATAGTTGCTTCTATATATGCATTTCCCCAAAGTAAAATCCCTAACTCTTGGTTACAAGGATTTTAATGTATGGGTATAAGTTGTCTGAAAGAAGATACATTTTCACAAAGTTTTTGCTTTATTTACCACAGTGAAGAGCAGCTATTACCTTTGTGCTTAATAGTTTGTCGCACTTGACATAGCACCATAAAAGGAACATCTTGGAGAAACTTCAAATATTGTGAATTTCTCCTTATCATCTCTTACATACGACTCCATTCTTTTCTGTCTTCAGTTATAACCCTTGTTTTCTCATTTTACTCCAATTTAAGTCACTCGTTACCTACCTCCTTAATGAATATCCTTGTTAGTGTCCTCACTCCTCTGAGTTCAGTGACTAAATAGGAAGATAGTAATGTATAATGGACAAAAGCACTTTTCCACTTTTGTGTTCTGATGTGAGTTTCTATCCTGACCACCTCTTTATTAATATACCATCTTGGTCAGTTCACTTAAATGCTCTAAGTCTTTCTTTAAACAATGATAATATGGTCCATGTGAAACTTAAATTTTATAGTTTTATATTAGTCAGAATTCTGTCAATGTAACCCTCTGTAACAAACAACCCCATACTGTCAGCAATCATTTATTTATTGGTCATAGTTCTGCAAGTCTTCTGGGATAGCTTTACTTAAGATGTGGTTCAGGTTTAAGTCAGGTCCATGTTTTTCACTATGAAACCTGCAGCTACTCAGGCATAATTAGGCATAATCCTATCATTTTAGGTGGCTAAAACCCACGAGGCCATGCTAAACCAAACTTAGACATATTTAAAGCCTTGTTTATATTACCTTTACTAATATTGCATTGGCCAAAACAAGTTATGATTATGCCGGTGGAACAATGATGTATACTCCACATATTCTTCAAGGAAG
>NW_022329803.1:5342-15624 GCF_002776525.5 Piliocolobus tephrosceles | reverse complement strand
CTTCCTTGAAGAATATGTGGAGTATACATCATTGTTCCACCGGCATAATCATAACTTGTTTTGGCCAATGCAATATTAGTAAAGGTAATATAAACAAGGCTTTAAATATGTCTAAGTTTGGTTTAGCATGGCCTCGTGGGTTTTAGCCACCTAAAATGATAGGATTATGCCTAATTATGCCTGAGTAGCTGCAGGTTTCATAGTGAAAAACATGGACCTGACTTAAACCTGAACCACATCTTAAGTAAAGCTATCCCAGAAGACTTGCAGAACTATGACCAATAAATAAATGATTGCTGACAGTATGGGGTTGTTTGTTACAGAGGGTTACATTGACAGAATTCTGACTAATATAAAACTATAAAATTTAAGTTTCACATGGACCATATTATCATTGTTTAAAGAAAGACTTAGAGCATTTAAGTGAACTGACCAAGATGGTATATTAATAAAGAGGTGGTCAGGATAGAAACTCACATCAGAACACAAAAGTGGAAAAGTGCTTTTGTCCATTATACATTACTATCTTCCTATTTAGTCACTGAACTCAGAGGAGTGAGGACACTAACAAGGATATTCATTAAGGAGGTAGGTAACGAGTGACTTAAATTGGAGTAAAATGAGAAAACAAGGGTTATAACTGAAGACAGAAAAGAATGGAGTCGTATGTAAGAGATGATAAGGAGAAATTCACAATATTTGAAGTTTCTCCAAGATGTTCCTTTTATGGTGCTATGTCAAGTGCGACAAACTATTAAGCACAAAGGTAATAGCTGCTCTTCACTGTGGTAAATAAAGCAAAAACTTTGTGAAAATGTATCTTCTTTCAGACAACTTATACCCATACATTAAAATCCTTGTAACCAAGAGTTAGGGATTTTACTTTGGGGAAATGCATATATAGAAGCAACTATATAATGTACTGAGTCCTACAATTAACTCCATCCACCAGACATGTATTTATTTTAAAATTCTTGCTGCTTGTCTTTTATATGTGAAGTATTAAGGATTTTATTTCTAGTAAAGAGTGATATAATTAAATGGACAATTACAAAAACAATGTGTGTATAATAGTGACTGCAATAATTCAACATCGTTTGTTTTTCCTGATGGTAGTGATAAAGGAGGCAGAATTATATACAATAGTATAGCAGAGTATATAAAAGTTTCAAAAAAGTACCTTAGGGGTTTATCTTCAAAAAATAAGTACTACAAATGCATACAAACACAAACACACAAACACACACCTTTAATAATGGAATAAGTCCTCTTGGATATACTGGATTTTTATTAGCCTCATTGATGGCAAAATGTTCACTTTAGGATTGGGCACCTGTAATCTCAGCACTTTGGGGGGCCAAGGTGGGTGGACGCTCAAGACCAGGAGCTTGATACCAGCCTGGCCAACATGGTAAAACCATGTCTTTACTAAAGTACAAAAATTAGCTGGGCATGGTGGTGCACACCTGTAATCCCAGCTGCTCGGGAGACTGAGGCAGGAGAATCTCTTGAACCCGAGAGGTGGAGGTTGCAGTGAGCCAAGATCACACCACTGCACTGCAGCCTGGGCAACAGAGTGAGACTGTCTCAAAAAAAAAAAAAAAAAGTGTTTAATAGTTGTGTTATTACCAATCAATACTATGGAAGAATAAGCTTTTAGTCCAAGTCTCTGCTAATAAAAGCAATTTGGTTCATACCAGCATGTTTAGATTTTCTATTGCTGAACATTTAGGATGTTAGTTATACATAATACATGTATATCAGTCAGAGTCCAATCTGAATATATAAAACATACTGGGAATTTGAAGAGGGAAAATTTCACATACAGAATTGTTAACTAGGTGGTTGAAGATTAAAAGAAAACTCTGAGATGCACAGAAGTAGCAAGTGAATAAATCGGGTGCTACTATTTCTAGAGCTGAGGGAGAGTGCAAAACGAAGGGTTGAACTTAGAACATCTCCCTTCCCGCCGAGACCAGCTCGGTTGTGGAGACCTTAATCCAGCAGCACTAGAGGAATTGAAGACACATATAGAGAAATATAGATTGTGGAGTGGGAAATCGGGGGTCTGATAGCCTTCAGAGGTGACAGCCACGAACAGAGTTTTACCCACATATTTATTGACAGCAAGCCAGTGATAAGCATTGTTTCTACAGATTATAGATTAACTAAAATGGGAAACAAAGGGATGGGCCGAAACAAAGAGATGAACTCTGGCTGGTTATCTGTAGCAGGAACATGTCCAATAGCTCATGCTATTGTTTGTGGTTTAGGAATGCCTTAAGCAGTTTTCCTCCCTGGGTGGGCCAGGTGTTCCTTGTCCTCATCCCGGTAAACCCACAACCTTCAGCGTGGGCATCATGGCCATCAAGAACATGTCACAGTGCTGCAGAGATTTTATTTATGGCCAGTTTTGGGGCCAGTTTATGGCCAGATTTGGGGGCCTGTTCCCAACACCTACCCCTATCTTAAATTCAGACCTCTTTGGAGAAAGTATGGCTGCCATAAGGACAACAGCCTTCAGGTGATGAGGAAACCAGCCAGAGAGAGCAGGGCAGAGCTCTCACAGACGTGTGGCCTACTGAGTGGGATATAGTTGCTGCTTGATGAGAACCACAGCTAGTCTATGAAGGTCCTGAAGTGAGTATTGTCAGACCTCTCATGTACTGATTTGCTGACTGTTGCGTCCTCCAAAACAGCACACTAGAAGTAGGAAACCCTCTCACCTGTCAGTGTCCCTTTGGCTCTTTCTATTGACAAAGACTAACATTGAGACAGCTGCAAAGGAGAAACGTCTACAGGGTAAAGTTTCAGTATTACAACATAGGACAAAGAAGGGGTGATTTGGAACTGAGAGGCAACAAATCAATGGGGCCATATGTATGATGTAGATTAGACATGCACCATGGTGCCTTTTTCTACTTCTTTTTTGAATGTTTTCGTTTTTGGGGACTAAGTCAAAGGTAGTTTCTTCTTGTTTTATGGTCACATTTTGAACAATTAAAAAACAAAATGTGGGTGGGCAGAAGAGAAGTCAAAAATCCTGTCAAAAGTTGGCTCAGAGGCAACCCCAGCAGCCTGACTTTATCATAGCTGCCCTATAGCAACTTTCATATAGATGAGTGTCATTACAGTGAGGTGTTAACCTAATTAATTCAATAACTTTTCATGAAGTTATCAGAAAGATGAGAAGACGTGAATGTCTTTCTGAGTCACGTGTTTCTGGAAATACTTACACTTGGATTTAATTATGCACATCTCTATGAAAAAGCAAGACAAATGAAGTGAAATGGAGTATTTGCAGCATTCTTCAGCCTGCTTTCATGGAATAGAGAACATTAATGTTAGATTAACTTCCTGTTTGCTTCATTTTCCTGTGATTAATTGTACAACTCTTCACCCAGTTTGTTATCTATCATGCCATGAAAATCAACGCAGATATCTAACTAATCCAGGAAGAAAGCAATCTGTCACAACTTAAATTTTTCATTTTTTTTCAAATTCAAATCAGCACAAGTCCTTTTTTCCAAATTAATAAACTTCATTTTATAAAGACGTTTTAGGTTCACAGTAAAATTAAGTGGAAATTACAGAGTTTATACATACCCTCATTCTCAAACACACACACACACACAACCTTCCCCACTATGCACATCCTGCACCACAGTTACTTGTCTTCTACCATAGATGAACCTATATTGATGTAATATTATCAGGTAAAGTTGAGAGTTTCCATTGGGTTTATGCTTAGTGTTGTACATTTTGTGGAGTTTGACAAATGTATAATGACATGTATCAATGCATTATCATACAAAATAGTTTCACTATCCTAAAACGTCTCTGTGCTTCACTTATTCATCCCCCTAACTCTTGGCAAACACAGATCCTTTTACAGTCTTCCCAGTTTTTTCTTTTCTAGAAGATCTTACAGTTAGAATGTATATATTAATATTAATAGTTTGTAGACTTTTAAGTTTGGTTTCTCTCTTTTCATCACATAAATTTATTTCTTCCATCTCTTTTCATGGCTTGATGTCTTATTTCCTTTTGGTGCCAAATGACTGGATGTATCATAGTTTATTTATTCTTTATCCTACTAAAAAACATTTTTGTAGCTTCCAAGTTTTTGCAGTTATGAATAAAGCTGCTACAAACATCTGCTGTACGGGATTTTGTGTAGACTTAAGTTTTCAATCCATTTGGGTAAATATTAAGAAGCATGATTTCTGGATTATATGATAAAAGGAAGTTTAATTCTGTAAAAAACACTAAACTGTCTTTCAAAGTGGCTGTACCATTTTGCATTCCTGCCAACAATAAATGAGAGTTCCTGTTGCTCCACATCCTCACCAGCATTAGCTATTGTCAATGTTCTGGATTCTGGCCATTCCAATAGGTGTGTATCTCACTGTTTTAATTTGCAATTCTCTAATGATGTAAGATGTTGAACACATTTTCATATGCTTGTCATCTGTATATTTTCTTTGGTGAAGTGGCTATTCATATTCAAATATTTTGTCCATTTTAATTTTGTTGTTGTTGTTGTTTGTTTGTTTCTTTTTTTCTTTTTTTTTTTTTTTTTTTTTTGTCTGACTCTGTCACTCTTCCTCCCGTGCAGTGGTGCGATCCCGGCTCACTACAACCTCCGCGCCTCCTAGGTTCAAGCAATTTTCCTGCCTCAGCCTCCCGAGTAGCTGGGACTACCCGTGTGCACCACCATGCCCAGCTAGTTTTTTTGTATTTTTAGTAGAGATGGGGTTTCACCATATTGACCAGGGTGGTCTCAAACTCCTGACCTTGTGATCTACCCACCTCGGCCTCCCAAAGTGCTGGGATTCCAGGAGTGAGCCACCATGCTGGGCCTATTTCTTATTTTTAAATTTGTTTTTGTAGAGACAGGGTCTCCCTATATTCCCCAGGCTGGTCTCAAAATCCTGGGCTTAAGTGATCCTCCCATCTCAGCCTCCCAAAGTGCTGGGATTATAGGAATGAACGACCACGTCTAGCTCCATTTTGCCTATATTTTTAAAATAATAGTGTTTGTTTTCTTACTTTTAAATTTTATCCATCAATATATCTTGTATAAAATAGATTGTCTCTGGTGTGCTCTACAATAGTATAACTCCTTCTTATTCCTCCTGCTTTAACAACTGTATAGAAGAAAAAAATGAATAAAGATAAAACATGTAGTATGTCATGTGAAATAGTCAATCCAAAGCATTTGCTGACATTTGCAGAGGACATATTAGTAAATATTAGGTACAGTGACTCTGAATAATAACAATAATACTATTATTAACAGTAATGGCAGCTATTGCTATTTATTGAATTGTTATCTTATGCTAGGCATCATATCCGTGGCTTCTTACACATTAACTCACAAAGCCCTAGTAAGTAAATACAATTATCCCTACTTTTTATTGAGAATATTAAGATGGGAATTCAGCTACTTTCCTGAGGTCGCACATTTAGAAAGCAGAAGAACTTATATTCTAGAATTTGTTTGTCTTGCCTCAAACACATGTATTTTTCACTCCACTGCCAGTCAAGTGTTGAATTCTGTTATCTAGATTATAGATAACACATGAGTGAAGAGTTTTTAGCAGCCACACTTGCCCCCACTCCTAATTATTCCCAGAACCATTTGAAAGATACCCATAATGCCTTTCCTCAAATCAACTCTTAAGCTCCCTGTTATTAACTTCTTCCACCTTAGCTTTTCTCCGTTCATTCCCAAACCTCTATCTTATTTGTCATTATCTGTTTAAGTATTCTGCTTATGCCTTGAGTGTGATGCATACCCTCATATTTCCTTTGGCATCTGTGGCAGAAGCAGTGATATTCCAGCAGCAGCATTCAGCTAAATATTTAATAGATCAAGTACAAAACCATTATCCAAAATGTGTGTGTTCTCAGGCTTAGATTGTCATTCTAAAAAGGCACAGTTCACTGGACATACTAGATTTAAACTCCAGCCTTTTGTCTTCCCTCATTATGAAGTGAATACCCATGCAATTACTTTTTGTGAATATACAGAACTTTTTGAAGTTGGGAAGCATTCTCTACCATACTCATACTGCACTTCTTTATATCACACCTTTCACCTTCCCCACTCCCAGATTTCCCCATTTTGATGATACTTATTTGATATCTTTTCCTTCTAATTTTACACTCTATCAATGTATCCCTAAAATGAATGTTTTACTTTTGCTTACTTTCAAACTATACATAAATGGAGTATGCAAGTATACTCTTTTAAAACTTACTTTATTCACTCAATAGTTTGTTTGTGATCCACATTTGTGTCACTCTACATAACCTTGGTTTATTTTGAAAATGTATTTGTAGTTATCGATTGATTCTACTATTGATTGGTACTTAAATTGTACTTCATCTATTTTTTGCTATGTATTAACAACAAAGTTATTAATATTCTCGAGTGTATATTCCAGTATAAATGGATGACTTTCTGTAAAGTACAGTTGTTCCATTTCAGCACTATAAAATATTTGGCTGGATAACTTTTGTTGGCATGTGTGGGAGGGTGTTGCTCTGTGCTTTATAGGATGTTTAGTAATATCCCTGGCCTGTAATCACTAGATGCCAGTAACTCAGCCCCTCTCCAATTTTGGGTTGTCTCCAAATAGTGAAGACAACCAAAAATGTCTTCACACATTCCTATATGTCTTTTGAGGGACAAAATTGCACCCAGTTGAGAACCACTGTCACAAAAACATGAAAAACCCATGGAGAATTGTCACCTAATGCTTCATCTTAATGTTTTCATCTTCATCCTTGTTTACCTCTGAAGTAGGCATTGGAGAATAAGTCTTCCAGGGAACATGGGACGGGGAGTTGGAGAGTTTTTGTTATTATTAATTTTGCTGATCAGATAGTTCACAATTCTCACCATGCAGATTTGTGGCCAGTTGTACTTGCTGACCCCTTGTGGTTGAGTGAGGTGTATGACTAGTTATGGCCATGAGTTGTGAGAAAAACAGGTCTTCCCTGGGCTAGAGCATTTAATGGCTGGTGCAAAACACAACCCCCCTCCGACTTCTTTTCCTCACCTAGATTAGTGTCCTGCAGCATTCAAAATGGTAGCTGGTTTGTCTGCTTAGGTTGTTAAGAGACTGCTATGAATCAAATACACACACCAACACCCAACAGTCATATACGATGTGTGAGAATGAAATCTTCACTTTAAACAACCAAGATTACAATGATCACTTTTTATAGAAACTGTTACAGAGCATGTTGTGAAAACTGGTACCTAGAATTACGGTGGCATCATAATTTTTAAAAAGAAACCTAAAATATATCACTGAAGGCAAGCAGAAAGAAAACTGTTATGGGGAGCTGAAAACATGACAACCCATGTTTTATAGAGGCAAAATATTTGACAATGTTTTTGCTTGTGATGAGTTAAAAAGCAGGTAATATACTTAGTACATATTATGACTTTAGGGTTAGAGGTTAGAAAAAGAATGGCAATAGCATATTCGCTTCTATTTGATTGTGTTTGTTATGGTTCCTCTAAGAAAAAAGCAAATCTCATATTTGCAACTAGGAATTCGAGAGAATAGAAAGAGTTCTTGGAAATTTAGGCGCTTAGAGAGCTGGACATAGCAGCTTCTCAATCCTAAAGAGTAAAATATAGAATTGAGAAGTGTCCTCAGCAAAAGACACCAATTAGAGCTCAGTATAACGGCAAATATTACATCTAAGTTATATTCAGACACCCATGACTAAAATCTCCAAATGGTTTGAAATTTGGAGGAAATCTTAACAGCAGGAAAAAAAATTCCCAAGGTTAAAGATATTGCTTTCCTACCACACTGATAATCTTAGAATATCCACACTAAATTAAGAGGAAAGGCATATGTAGAAAAGATCGATGCATATGATAAGGACAAATTAGACTATTCAAGATCAAAGGGATAAGAAGGTAAGTTTTTGAAGCCAGATTTTGAAGAATCTGTCTGCCAAAGACACAATGTACCAGAATTAAAAACGTTTTTTGTTTTGTTTGTTTGTTTGTTTGTTTGAGACGGAGTCTTGCTCTGTCACCCAAGCTGGAGTGCACTGGCCAGATCTCAGCTCACTGCAAGCTCTGCCTCCCGGGTTCACGCCATTCTCCTGTCTCAGCCTCCCGAGTAGCTGGGACTATAGGCGCCTGCCACCTCGCCCGGCTAGTTTTTTGTATTTTTTAGCAGAGACAGGGTTTCACCATGTTAGCCAGGACGGTCTCGATCTCCTGACCTTGTGATCCGCCCGCCTCGGCCTCCCAAAGTGCTGGAATTACAGGCTTGAGCCACCGCGCCCGGCCTAAAAACGTTTTTGACTGTATGTACAAACATTCTTAGGATCTAAGCCTTTTACAAACAAGAAACATTTCCCCAACTCCCTGTTCCATGTTCCCTGGGGGACTTACTCTCCAATGCCTAGGTCAGATGTGGCCAAAGATTAGCATAAAAACAGAAGTGTTAGAAGACAACTCTCCAAAGGCTTCTCGTGTTTCTTTCTGTCTTGCTAGTGGAGGCACTAACTGACATTGTTTTGGACTATCTTAGCAAAGATATTTGTATAGCAAACAGCTTTGGAACATCAAAATAATGTCTCTTCAGGCAAAAGTCAGGAACGTTTTCTGTCCAGTACAATAAATATAATATCTTCCTCTGGATCAGACATACTTACTGCCCATTTTCAGAGACTTGACTTCCCTGAATTCACGGTTCTGCTTCTGTAATACAACATGCTGTGTGCGCAGGAATCAGCTGTCTCTTTTTGTATCACTCTGTGGGAATGAGGACTCCAGGAACAGGAACAGGAAAATGCTGATATTCTGCCCAGTGCTATTGCTGTGAATAATAAGTTCTTTGTGTCTATCTCAGAATTCTCATGTTTTCTGCCAGCATCTATGAAACTGTGGCAGACTAACTTGTTAGTTTGCAAGTATCGTACAATCTCAGACCCTTCACAGCAACATACACACACATACACACAAACTGAAACAGGAAATTTCTTGAAGAGAATGAAATTCAGTCCTAAAAAATTTTTGCTAACCACTAGTCTCCGGGTAGGGAGGGAGGTCTTTGAAATATCTGCCCAACAAAATTTTGCAATTGAGACAGACATGAATTTTTTGTGTTCTCTATTACTCTTTTCTAAATAGCAGTGCTTAGTACTATTACACTTTCCCTAAACCACAAGTGTATATTTCAACTGTGGAGAATATACAACTTGTATTTTTAGTTTAACAGGATTCATACCTGTAATTGAAGTTATAACCTATCATATCTCCCCCAGATACAATGGTGCTTAAGTGTGTTGATATAGCCAAATAGAATACTTCAAGTGAGTATATTTTGTTAGTGAGAAGGGAAGTATATCAAATATTTGGTGACCAGAAAGAAGACCATGATAGACTTACCAAGTGTCTACGTTTATCCCAGTGAGCTCACAGGTCCTATTTTGGTACATTGTTCTATTTGTATTCCTTTATAATTCCACTTTATTCTAATCACTACAGCTTTATTGAAAGTCTTGAAATATAATAAATTCTTCCAATTTTTTCTTCAAATGCATCTCGATAGCAATGTCCTTTTTAGTTGTATGTAAGTGTTAAAATTCAGATTATCAATTTAAACACATGCACACACACATACAGGCACATGAGCACATTGATTGTCGGGATTTTTATTGGGATGATTTTCCATCTATAGACCAATTTCAGAGAACTGCCATGGTTACACTATTGAAATTTGTAGCCTAGAAATATTGTATAATCCTCCATTATTTAGGCCTTATTTACTGATTCTCAATTATTTTATATATTTCCATAAAAACATTCTTCATAGAATATATTTTTAAAAATCTTGCTTAAATTTATCTAGATATTCTTTATTTTGATACTATTAGAAATCAGATCATTCCATTTCTGTTTGTTTATTTTATGTAGAAACATATTAGTATCTTTAATTTATTGATTTTAGTTTCTTCACAAACTTCTTTACTTAAAATAACATTTAACCATAGTAGCTTTTAGATATTTTTTCATACCGTCATATATTAATGACTTGTTATTGTTTTCTAATTTCTTTACTTTCATTTGTTTTTCATGTTTTATTCTACCTGGGCATGACTTAAAACTATTAAGTGGAAAATGTTTTCAGTTGCAATAGTAAGACACTTTATATTGTCTATTTTCTCAAAGGGAGTACTGTTAATATGTCACCATTAAGTAAGATAATTGTCATCTTTTTTTTTTTTTTTTTTTTTT
>NW_022329803.1:0-5242 GCF_002776525.5 Piliocolobus tephrosceles | reverse complement strand
GCTCTGTCGCCCAGGCTGGAGTGCACTGGCAGGATCTCAGCTCACTGCAAGCTCCGCCTCCCGGGTTCACGCCATTCTCCTGCCTCAGCCTCCCAAGTAGCTGGGACTACAGGCGCCCACCACCACGCCCGGCTAATTTTTTGTAGTTTTAGTAGAGACGGGGTTTTACCATGTTAGCCAGGATGGTCTCGAACTCCTGACCTCGTGATCCGCCCAACTCAGCCTCCCAAAGTGCTGGGATTACAGGCATTAACCACTGCGCCTGGCCATACAGGTACACGCCACCACGCCTGGCTAATTTTTTTTTGTATTTTTAGTAGAGATGGGGTTTCACCATGTTGGCCAGGCTTGTCTCAAACTCCTGACCTCAGGTGATCCACCTACCTCGCCCTCCCAAATTGCTGGGATTACAGGCATGAGTCACCAGCCTGACCTCATCTATTTTTATATTGCAAGTTATTACCGCCCAATTACAGAAGTAGATGCCTTTGATTTTATGTTAGTAAAGTATAATGTAGTTAATTAATTAGTTAAAATAGATTAAAATAGCATAGAAATATTTTCAGGCTATAGCTACATTTTGAAAATCACCTTTAGCACAGCTCCCAGACAAACTTTCTCTGATAGAAAGTTCTATACTATCTGTTTATACTATGGCTATTGAGCCCTAAAATGTGCCTAGTGCAACTAAGGAACCAAGTTATTATTTTATTTAAGTTTAATTAATGTAATTCAAATAGCCATATGTAACTATTGGTTTCTGTCTAATGGATATCACAGACTTAGAGTAATTATCTCAACCAAACAGTGGCTATATGTAGCACAAACTTACAACTAATAGTATCAAGATTTAAGAGAAAAAAGAGTTAAAAAAAAATCAAGAAACCTTTTTAAAATCTCTTCACTTTTCTCAAACAAATTTCCAAAATTTTAATCATTGCAAAAGCAGAAGGGAGAAATCTATTGTTATCCTCAAAACAGTGAGACATTGTTCATCTCCATGGTACACTGAGAACCCCAGAATTTTCCTCCTTTTAAGTGATATTTTTGTGGCCATGCCTGTACGTAACATAAAACGTTTCTGCTTTGTCACATACGTCATTAGAAAAATTCTTGGCCGGGCATGGTGGCTCAAGCCTGTAATCCCAGCACTTTGGGAGGCTGAGGCAGGCAGATCATGATGTCAAGAGATTGAGACCATCCTGGCCAACATGGTGAAACCCCATGTCTACTAAAAATACAAAAATTAGCTGGGCATGGTGGCGTTTGCCTGTAGTCCCTGCTACTTAGGAGGCTGAGGCAGGAGAATTGCTTGAAACCGGGAGGCGGAGGTTGCAGTGAGCTGAGATCATGCCACTGCACTTCAGCCTGGTGATACAGCGAGACTCCGTCTCAAAAAAGAAAAGAAAAGAAAAGAAAGAAAAAAAGAAAAGAAAAGAAACGAGAAAAAGAAAAGAAAATTCCTCTCGCATTTTGGTTGACTACTAAGGAATCTGATAACCTCATCTGCTCAAGAGTAGTAATGGTTTCTGTAGTTTAAGAGAATACTCCTCCAAACCTATTTACATAGCTCGGAACTTCCAGAAATCTTCTCTTGTAAAAACAAAGAATTTCAAATAGCCTTCTGCCAAAGAAAATGTCTTTATGAAGGGTCAGTCATTTACAATGCTATAATAAACCATATATCAAGAAAGGCCCCGAGGATTGGAAGAAAACAAAGAATACCAGAAGCAAAATGATATGTGCTTGCTAATATCCGACATTCAGTGAGGCTTGCTACTCTCTGACTTCTGTTGAAAAAGAGGGATGTGGTGAATAACCACAAGATTAAGCCTAGCATGGATATTGATGACCAAACATTCACTCATCTCTGCTTCTCAAGTATGGTTTCTAGTGTGTGTTTTGATTCTCCGTGATGTTTGCACCCCATTAAGTTCTCATTTTGATCTTCTACTTAACAAGATTAATTTAATGGATCATATCTTACACTTAATAAAATCGTTTTTATTAAAATATGATTTACTATCTGACTTTTTGTTTGCCTCTTGCTAGGATGGAAATGGAGCTTTAAGCTGTCCATGAGACAAACTTATGAGAAAAATACTTCAAAGAAATTGTGTGGGCTGTTGGAATTTGGCATTTTGGGCATGAACATAAAGAAACCTCTTAATCCAACCAGGCTTTCTTTGAAAGGTTGTGTAATATAATTTGATGAGATCATTAAATCTCCTTTTAGTTGTCCTCACCACATCTATCTACTTGTAGAATATTAACCTTTTATCTGAGGTAAGAACAGATTTACCAAATATAGTCTACCAAATACAGCCTATTTTTACAGAGATACCAAATATAACCTACCTTCAGGAGCAAAAGGACAAAGAAATCCAGAAGCTATTTCTATAAAGGTAATTATTCATTTGTGTAAGTTAATTGAGAAATTAAAATAAGAAGTCACAATACTGTCAATATTTTAACCCACTTTCACAACAGTGTTTCTATTTCTGCACATGGTACCGTTTTACTGCCTGAGAGATTAGAGAAGACAGAGTATACTGTAATGTCCTTGAAATATTTTGACTACATCTTGAATTCCAGATATCTGTAATGACTTGATTGGATGATTCTTAAAAAGCAATGATTTTATTCCCTTCATAAATTAAAAAAAAATCACATTAAGTAGAGAGTGAGCCAAGAAGAGAAGGAAGTGGTTTGACTTTTTAAAAGCAGTTTGGAAAGAGAAATGGGTGTCTGCTGACATTGAAGCAGCAGCTAGGACTTCATTCACTACTTCTAATTATACTCCCTATGCCAAAATCAGACAAGCTCAGACATTATAATGAAGCGAGATTTAAAACATTAGGGGGGAAAAAACTAGTTGAACTCATAATTAAAGCCAAGACTTGTTTTTTGAAACTGGAAATCTCCCACTATGAATTTTAAAATTTGCAATATAAGCAAACTGAGTTTTATTAATTATTGCAGCAATAGGAAACACTGCACAGATAATTCTGGAAAGGTTTCATTTGAGAGTAAATTAGGAGTTTTTTTATTTGTTTGTTTGCTGTTGATGGTTTGGGCTTAGAGTGCCTAGGGAAGAATTACAGAACTAGAATGTGACTTTGAGTTGCTTCAATCATTAAGGCGAGAATCAGTAATAGAGAAGTTGTGAGTAAAGAAGAAAACATTATGCGAGTCAAAAAACATTCTGCAATAGCAATCCCATAGTTGATGGATTCATGGCACCAGTTCTCAGTCTTTCCTAACTGATGAGAAGAGTTGTTCAGCCACTAAAGCAGCCATGTTCAGATGTATACCACTGTTGTGATTTCTAGATAATATTATCATCTCAGAAAAAATAGCTTGGGATTGGACCATGGACTTATCTTCCTATTCCTTTTATGGAGTGATGAGTTCATTTCATTTGAGTTGAGCGATGGATCATTTGACACGAGAGCAGTTGCAGAACAGGACTGAGACTGTAGAGAATACACGCATGAGACTCGCAACACACAATGACTACTATCAAAATGACATGGAGCCTTCCTAAAATACTTCGTGTCATAATCTGAATTACTAAACCCAGGTAAAGAAGAATCCATTTGCATCTGCCTTAGAGAGCCAGGTGACTGTCTCCTTAAGTCTAAAGATGGGTTGTTTTACATGGACACTGATAGTTACTCAAGTGTTTTGGTCAGCTCAGACTTCCGTAACAAAATGTCACAGACCGGGTGGCATAAGCAACAAAAATTTATTTCCTCACACTTCTGGGGGCTAGAAGTTCAAGATCAATATGCGAGCAGGGTTGATTTCTGGTGCAGCCTCTGTGATTTGTAGATGTCTCTCTTAGTGCTATGTCCTCATATGACTTTCCTCTGGGCATGGGTTGAGAGAGAAAAAAAAAAAAAAATCCCTGATGTCTATTCCTCTTCTTATAAGGACACTAATCTCATCAGATTAGGGCTCCATCATTATGACTTTATTTAACCTTAATCACTTCCTTAAAGACTCTATTCCCATATATAGTCATATTGAGGTTCAGGCACTTGAGCTATTTTCTATGTAAATATAATTTTTTTTTTATCTTTGGCCAAGTGACCAGCTCTAATGAGGGCAATCAAATCTACCATCTGGGCTATGTTAAGCTCCTTTAGTGAAGATATTCTAAGGGTGAACTGAGATCTATTATAGTAGAACCAGCCTGATAATTTCCCAAATTTCTCTATGCCCACGTAGCTACTTCATAGCATTGTCTGTAAGTACTAAAAATTTATCTCTAAAATATCCAATTGGTACAGCCTTTTTTGTCTGCAAGTTTAATTAATCTTTAGTTGGAAACTTAACATGTATAACCTTCAGCAAATATTTTCCATATCATGTGCTTTTTTAAGTTTCTATTTTGTTAATGATACCTCAGGAATAGCTAAATTATTTCAGGTATATTAATTATTTTTTATTTTTTGCTGAACCAGACTTTAGAAATAGAAGGACCTCTCTAAATGGTATTAATTGATATTGGTCAAATAAATTGAGGTTATGGATTCCTAGGACTGTCGAAATGTATCAGTACATTTATGCCTATCCCATGGAGATTCAGAGAAATTTTAACAATTGCCTTTAACATAGACCAGGATAGTATCTTCTGCCTACTAGGGCTAATGTCTTTGTTTGGCAGTCCAATGTTTAAGAAAATGTCAATTTGAGGCCCAGCATGTGCCTCTGCTGCTATAATACCAGCAGTTTGAGAGGCTGAGGCAGGCGGACTGCTTGAGCCTGGGAGTTTGAGACAAACCTGGGCAACACAGTGAGACTCTCATTTCTACAAAAAAAAAAAATACTAAAATTAGCTGTGTGTGGTGGTACATGCCTGTGGTCCTAGCTACCCAGGAGGCTGAAGCAGGATGATCACCTGAGACCAGGAGGTCGACACTGCAGTGAGCTGTGATCCCTGCCACTGCATTCAAGCCTGGGTGACAGAGTGAGACTCAGAAGAGAGAAAAGAAAGAAAAGAAAAGAAAAGAAAAGAAAAGAAAAGAAAAGAAAAGAAAAGAAAAGGGGAAGGGAAGAGGAAGGAAGGGAGGGAGGGAGAGAGGAAGGAAGGAAGGAAGGAAGGAAGGAGAGAAAAAGAAAGGAAAAGAAAGAAAGAAAAGAAAGGAAGAAAGGAAGGAAGGAAGGAAGGAAGGAAGGAAGAAAGAAAGAAAGAAAGAAAGAAAGAAAGAAAGAAAGAAAGAAAGAAAGAAAGAAA